>NC_140969.1:71757708-71767708 GCF_056783735.1 Eptatretus burgeri
TTTCCCCAATTAGAACCAATAGAAAGTAATCTTTTTTTTCTTATTTTTTTACTATATAAAAATCCAAACATGGGTGTCACTGAAATAGCGCCACCTTTGGTGGTAGCAGGTAGTACAAATCATCTTCGTTTATTTTATGATATGGAGTATGACATGTTGTGATCAACAAAATTTCTTTCAACAATGACAAAAGTTATAAAATGCATCTTCAAAACTGTGCCACAGTACATTGCCCACTGTAATGGAGCTGAGACAGGTACTCACAGAGTCCCAGAGGCCAGAGGCAGGAGTGCCTGTGAGTAAATAACAAAAATCCAAACCGTCCATTGGGACAATACTCTGTGCAGAGCATTGGTGCTGCCAAAGCAGTCTCCTTGGCTATTGGGCACAATCCCAGACAGGTCACCACATCAACACAGAATACCAGCAAGCTGGTACGCATTTTGCCAACCTCAGAAGGATAACAGGCTGAGTCAACCACACCCGGGGTTAATTCAACAGCCAAGCAAGATTTGAACTCAGGACTTCAGGATCCCAAACCCACCACAAGAACCATTAAGCCAACACCAAGCATAATACAAACCGATATTACTTATTATCATGGACCATACTCTGTTATAGAGCATCGGTGCTGCAGAGGCAGTTTATTGGCAAGAGTTATAGTGGGTGGTTTGCCATTGCCTTCCCAGCAAGAGTTAGGGCAGGAATTTGTAATTTGGTCAGCGTGCCAGTGATAGCTCGCCTACTCCTCATGAAGGACACCGTGGGATCTTTGACGTCCACCAACTAATGCCGACAGATGGGGCGTCCAGCTTAATGTCCATCCAAGGGACGACACACATTGTTGAATCACAATGCCTGTGAAACCCCAGGATGACGGTCTTAGCCGAGTCGGGATTCAAACTCAGGCAAGACAGCTTGGAGGAGAGTGTGCATACCTCTCGGCCATTCTGCCAGCCCAAATGATGGTGGAAGGGGTAGATACTAAGTGGTAGGACACGGCGGGAGTGGTCGGGAACGGCGGAAAGGGATAGGGAACAATGGAAGGGGTAGAGAATGACGGAAAGGGGTAGAGAAAGGGGTAATTGGGAGAGAAAAGGTCAGGTCAGGTCAGGTCAGGTATGTGAGCATGCGCCAGATCAGTGCGTCGCTGCGTCCACTTTCTGCCGGGACTCCAGGGGCCTCCGTCTGGCCATCCCCAAGGCAGATTCCTGGCCCATCCCAATCTCCTTGAGATGATGGTCAACCTGCAGCAACCACGAGGCACGTGGTCGGCCCATTGGCCTCCTCCACTCACGAGACTCCGTCGCTGAGAGAATCTGGTGAGCAGGATCAGCGTCAGGAAAATGAGCCACATGTCCAAACAGCTGCAGCTGACGCTCACGGACTATGCAGGTAACAAATCTCATCCGAGTCTCTCTCAGCAACCGCTCGTTGGACACAGAGTCCGACCAGCGATAGCCAAGGATTCTCCGAAGAGACCTGGTACCAAAGAAATTAAATCTCCATCTCAGATCCTTGGTCAGAGTCCAAGCCTCACATCCATAGAGCAAGACTGGAAGTACCAAGGACCTGAAGACTCGGACTTTCGTCCTCCCACACAGGTACCAGCAGCGCCACACCCCATGATCTAGTGAATCCATGACTCCCCAGGCCCGACCCAGACGTCTATTGGCCTCTGACTCGCAGCCAGCAGAGACATGAATATCACTGCCGAGGTCAGTGAAACTGCTGAGGTAAGGTAAGGTAAGGAGAGAAAAGGTGAAGGGGGAAAATAAGGGGCAATGGGAAGGCAAAATGAGTCGCTGTAATAAAAGTGGCAAGGCAAGAGTAGAAGAAGGAAGGGAAAAGGAGAGGGGAAGGAGAAAGCGGGCAGAGGAAAGGGCTGCGGGATGCTGCTGACGTGACAGATATATCAGTATCTATACCTAAACTGGATGGCATTCCTAAACTATATCGAGAGAGCATTTCTAAAGTACTGTATAACTAAATTAAACTGAACAAGAAAAAGAGCAATCAGAGAAATCCTCACCATGACTTGTTTTGTGTGGTGTTTGTGTTGTTTTGTGTGCTGCATTTTGTGCGGTGTTTGTGTACTGGTGTGTTACATAATTAATAAGAGACATAAATAGAACTGCTGTTTTTTTTTTTTCTGTGAACCATTGTATTCCGAGATGACCCTCAAAATTTTTCATACTGATCAGATGTAGCATTCTACATATGCAATGACGTCATAACGACAGCACATATGACATCATAAAACAATCACACATTCCCCATGAGGAGTATTTTATATTTGCCAAGTTTCAATGTTTTTCTTTGCACAGTTTCAGAGCAACAGAGGTCCAAGTTTTTCCCGTTTTTCCAACATGGCTGCCACACCACGTGACCTATGACGTCATAATTATCATCAAAATATTCTACATGAGTATTCGCTCATATGTTTAACAAAAAACTCTCAATTTGACCAGTGATTGCGGAGAAAAACACTAACGTTCTGTGTGGACAAACAAACAAACAGACAAATGGACACAAATGCAATACCATCTCCTTTGGCGAGGGTAAAGAGAGAGCATTCCTAAATGATAACCATACTAAGCTGGAGAGCATTCCTAAACTACAACTGCCACACCACTTACATTCCTAAACTATAACTAGAGAGCATTCCTGAACTACAACCAAACTAAACTAGAGAGAATTCCTAAACTATAACTGGAGAGCATTCCTAAACTATAACTCAAGAGCATTCCTGAACTACAACCAAACTAAACTAGAGAGAATTCCTAAACTATAACTGGAGAGCATTCCTAAACTATAACTCAAGAGCATTCCTGAACTACAACCAAACTAAACTAGAGAGAATTCCTAAATGATAACCATACTAAGTTGGAGAGCATTCCTAAACTATACCTCGAGAGCATTCCTGAACTACAACCAAACTAAACTAGAGAGCATTCCTAAACTATAACTCGAGAGCATTCTGAAACTATAACTAGAGAGCATTCATGAAATACAACTGCCACACCACTTGCATTCCTAAACTATAACTAGAGAGCATTCCTGAACTACACCCAAACTAAACTAGAGAGAATTCCTAAACTATAACTAGAGAGCATTTCTAAACTATAACTAGAGAGCATTCCTGAACTACAACCAAACTAAACTAGAGAGTATTCCTAAACAATAACGAAACTATAACTGCATAACGAAACTATAACTACATTCCTAAACTATAACTAAACGAAACTAGAGATCATTCCGAAACTATAACCAAACTAAACTGGAGAGCATTCCTGAACTATAACTAAACTATAACGAGAGAGCATTCCTCAACTATAACGAAACTAAACTCAAGAGCATTCCAAAACTATAACCAAACTCAACTCAAAAACATTCCTAAACTATAACTAGAGAACAGTCCAAAACTATAACTAAAGTACTAAACTATAACTAGAGAACCACAGATCAAGTGAAACGAAAGTAAGATCAACTAGAAGGGCACTCTTCGACGTCTTTGAAGTCACCAGATATGCCTATATTGTCACTATTACATCATTATACATACTTGTACCAAGTATAATTTAAATCCCCAAACCCAAAATCAAAATATTAAATAATTCTGGCTGCCAGACCATGTGTCCGATCACGTTGAAATTTGAAACATCCACTCCCCATGACTACTAGATCAGAACTGACATTTCAAATTGATTGATGAAGCAGTTCAAGAGAATTTTTTTGTTTTTTGAAGATTTTCACTCAATCGAATGTGACTGAAAGACCATGTGACATCAATAATTCGTGAATACCCTGGTATCCCCACGGCTTGGGGAACATTTGTATGAAGTTTCACCTCGATCTGTCCGGCCGTTCTGGAGAAGATTTTTTTATGAGTTTTAGGGTAAATTCAATAATGCTGCCGAATCACGTGACCGATGACATCATCAATTTTTTTTCTGTGGACCATTTTATTCCTAGATGACCCTCAAAAATGTTCATACTGATCAGATGTAGCGTTCTACATATGCAATGATGATGTCATGACGAAAGCACTGATGATGTCATTTTAAAAATCACATTCCCCATGAGGAGTACTTTCCGTGTGCCAAGTTTCAATTTTATCCTTGGCGCGGTTTCAGAGATAGAGGTCGAAAGTTTTTCCATTTTTCCAACATGGCTGCCACACCACTTGCCCTATGATGTCATAATTATCATCAAAACATTCTACATGAGCTCCTATTGTGAAAATTTCATCTCAATCCAACAGGCAGTTGCGGAGAAAAACAATAAAGTTCTGTGCAGACAAACAAACAACAAGAAAAGACGTCGCGCAGAACACAATACTTGCAAAATTCATAAAACAAATTTGATCTCAAAATTCAATGACCAGATCAATCGGATGATCAAGTCAATCGGATGAAAATTGACAATTTTAGAAATCCCTCCAATGTTGAGCTTTTGGCCTATGTGAACCTCCAAAATATTTGGTGGTTGCATTCAATGACCTGAAATGTAAATCCTCTTCAAATTTCAAGTCAATCGGATGAAAATTGAGCATTTTAGAAATCTCATCTAAGTTGTTGTCCTTGACCTATGTTGACCTTTTGGTCGATGTTGACCTCAAAAATAATTGGCTCGTTGAATTCAATGACCTGAAATATAAATCCTCTTCAAATTTCAAGTCAATCGGATGAAAATTGAGGATTTTAGAAATACCACCTGAGTTATTGACCTTGGACCTATTTTGACCTTTTGGTCTATGTTGACCTCAAAAATAATACACTTCTTCCTTGTGACAAGCTCTGCCATGTGGTGAAGTTTCGTGAAGATTGGTTTAAAATTTTGACCAAAAGGCGATAAACAGACAGACAGACAGACAGACAAACAAACAGACGAACAGACAGAATAACAAAGTCGAATGACCAATATACTTGAAAAATCTTCGATTTTGCAAGGAACAAACAAACAAACAATCAAACAAGAAGAGGACGTCGTACAGGGCAGGATACTTGCGGATCACGAGACATGATCCGGATTCGGATCTTCACCAAAATTGGATCAATTCGTCCTCGTGGCACTCCCAACCTGTCCACCAAGTTCTGTCCGAATCCATCCAAATCTTTTGAGATATGCAATATCATTTTGGCAACTTCTCTCAATAGCATTTCACTGAAAAAAATGATCAGATCCAGATTTAGATATTCACCAAAATTTAATTGATTCGTCCTTGTTATACACTCAACCTTTCCACCAAGTTTCGTCGGAATCCATCCATAACCTTTTGAGATATTGTGTTCTGTATCGTTTTGGGCACTATCTCTCAATGGTGAAGAATCACTTTAAAAATTCTCAGATCCGGATTTGAATCTTCACCAAAATTAAGCGTTGCTGTCCTTGGCCCGTCAACGACATACTCAAAAAATTTCACAACGATCGCTTGAAAACTGTGTCCAAAAATCGTGTGACAGACAGACAGACGGACAGACAGACAGACAGCTACAAACATACTTGACAAAAAAAAAAATTCGCCAAGTTACAAACAACTAGTCAGACGTATGCCAACACAGTGATCTACAGTTAGCCGATTAAAACAAGTTTTCTTTGAGATGATAAAACGACACCAAACAGAATTAGTGAAATACAACACGAATTGTAAAAGTATGATTAAGGAGATATTTATATAAATATATATGGAAACCATTTAAACCCATTTCAGTGGTTGCTCGGAGACAAGAAAGCAGGTACAAAATAAAAAAAAACGTTTATAAATATCCATTTGAATATTTAAACAATAGTTTGATCCAGAGGTGAGCGGGATGATCGTGCTTGTTGCTGCACATGTTATATTTAAAGTATTATCATAAAATAGAACGTGTGATGGGAGTTGTAACTGTGTGATATAATCCATTGAATCATCCAGCAAGTAAAGTGTGATTAGTGATGTTGTATTGATGGGTTGACTGACTGCCTGGATGCAACTGAGGTTGTGGATCTACTGATGCAGCTAATCCACTGATATGGATCCGTGACTGAGGTTGTGGATCCAAGTTTGGAGAGGTTCTGGGCTGAAAGGATCGAAACCTCGAGGAAGAACGGTGCCCAGCTGATGATCCGTGTGGTGGGAAAACCATTCATTTGTTTCCAGGTGAAGGTTCTTACTTCAGCTAAGGGAACTATGTTTTGAGGTTAACATTATTTCCAGCAATCATTTAAATTATATTATATTTCAGGAATAGCTGATACTGTACAATTGATTGTGTGCGTGCGTGCGTGCGTTATATCCAGTGATGCCGCTTGATAATAGTATTAACAGGAAATGGTACGAACCCTGCAACTTTTAACCGCGGATATTTCTCATATTCGTATGTTCCATGAGTCCGATTTTCATTCAGGAACACAACAATTATGGTTAACCATCCTGAAATCGCCACTATTTGGTTGAAATGCTAAAAATTGTTTTAAAAACTAATTTAATTACAGATTTCACACGAGCAACGGCAGGTTAAAAATTCCCGGTGAGCAGAACGGAGTCAGTGAAAACACACACAGCGCATGCGCAAAAGGCCTCGTTCAGCATTGATGCGTCATTTCGAAAGTCTCGCATTGAACGTCAGGCCTGGTCAGTCGGTTTCTGAAACACCTGGGCCAAAAATACTCTGTGGGACAGGGGACAGACACCTCACTAGAACCGGTAGTTGTAGTGGACTCGTGGAAGTATCTGTAAATGCTCTCATATCTTGTCTGTGTTGAGCCAAGAGCCATATAATGACCCCCAAAGGATAAAACATCCAATTCCCTTCTGCAATCAAAGCAGAGTACACATGCACGCCACGATTAGCCACAGCGTGTCATGTTACATGTGCTCAGCATTGTCATTTATGAGGTACCTGCTTGTGAATGAGTGACACCTATGATTGCGTAATGAAGTCTTTGTTTAACAAGCCAGAACACATCACAGATTCGATCACTTTTTGGCAAATACGAGGTATTACTTCGTGTCTGCATTCGGCTCCCGTGTGACAATTCTGAACAAGACCGACAAACAAAAATCATTACGTTATTCAAATAATAATTCGTAATCACGGGTCCACTTTCTTCAAAAGAAAATGTCGAGCACTGCAAGTAATCCGAGGAATGGCCCGAGGAGTTGTGTGCGACTGGCATGGGACCTTTCCTGAGCCTTCGGTAATTGCATTACCACTTAACCACTCTTACAGCTCGTGATCAGGATTGGCAGGACAGCCTACAGGTATGCACACTCACCTCTCAGTTGTCTAACCTGGGTTTAAATACTGACCCTGCTATTAACTGTCATTCTGATTTTTGCAGGCAAGGTGAGGCATCAATGTGTGCGGCTTCCCTCAGATGGATGTGAAACCCGGTGTCTCATCTGCCGTATTGGTTGGTGGACTGGGTGGATGGCGACAGCCTTCTCGTGGCCCACCCTGATAAGTGCATTCTTGAATGCACAACTAATGTCATCAAAACGGTGACTGAACGCCTATCACTGGTCAATAGAGCAAAATTCCAAATCGAAGCGATCACAACAAGCCCTGTCAAGGTCCAAAATCCCGAAAAATACCCTGGAACACGGCGAACTGTTCGTTGAAGATATTCGGCTTCTTTACGCCTTAATCCCAACATTTAGGGGTCGGTCACTTGGATCAGCATTTTCCATTCCCCTCTGTCCTCCGCATCTTCCTCTCTCAATGTTAGTGAGTGTCCGGGAAGCAGTGGCAGAAAGAAAGTGACACTTCTGTATGTGGGAAAATTGTGTGTTCAGCCGGTGTGTTGCCCAGATTGCAGAGCACTGGTATGGTTCACCAGAGGACCTGGATATAATTCCTAGTCTGGGCATGTAGTTTTCCCACATATATGTATGTATGTATGTATGTATATCCTGGACAGGTCCTGTGCCAAGGAAGCACTTTACAAGATGGAGGATGCCAAGTCAGTAACTGGCTTTGGAGGCCAACTAAGAAATGTGGTTTCCCCAAGAAAGATTGTGGTTGTTTGTGAGGCCCAAAGGTTTGAGTGACTGAACTTGTCTGAAGTAGTTGGAAACCATCAGTAAGCATTAGTTAATTAGTATCAGATTCAATTCTTTATTTATCTTCTTATATTAATTGAAGAGGTTTTGGTGGGGGGTACAAACAAAACCCATGTTCTTCCTCTTCCTCCTACTGTCTATCTGCTCTGTAATGCCTCTCCTACCCTTCAACCTATGATCCATGTTCACACCAAGAATCACTCGATTCTTTCTCATGCCCCCTTTTTATTTACCTCCCCCAGGGCTGAAACCCCATTTGCCTTACATGTACCTTTTGGACACTGTACTGTCTGTTTACCTCCCCCCTCCCCACTCCTGCCACATGTATTACCACCCACAGATCCTTCTCCTGTGTCACACACTCCAAAACTGCTCCATGCATTAAGTCGTCCCCATTTTCGTTATTGTTAACCACAACCCTATCACCGTACATTGCCTGATGTCAAACTGCACCTTCCAGTCTGAAGCATGGTCACCATTGAGCTGTGACAGCTCAAACCATCCATCTCTGGACTAAGATTGATTCTCAATGAGATCAAACAAGTGATACATCATTACAGCATCATTTGTGCAAATAAATCACTCTGCTCTGACTGATGATCATTAATTGCACCATATGGAACAATGATTGTCAAAAAAAAGCTTTTCCTCTTTCTTCGAGATGTATAAACATGTTGTACATCCTCGAAACATGTTGGCCCCTGATTTATTAACCATTCACAAGGTCACCCCCCCAGTGTGTGGCTCAGATTGGTTATTTTATCTGCTCTGTAATGTTGTAACCCCACTAGCAAGTTGCTAATGCCTGCACGGGATGCTAAACGAGGTAGGTATGGAGTCGGCAAAAATGCAAATGGCATCTTCTGTCATCAAGCCGGGAGCAACAATTCACATTTATTGCCACATTTAATGCAATTCAAATGCTCTAATGGTGGCGAGGTGCTACATTTGAAACTGTTTCTTCGATATATGTATCTTTTTGATGTCTAGAATCCGGAATAAAAAATTGGTGGCAAAGCCAGCGACCAATTGCAAATCAATAGGAGGATGAAAGCATTTATGATCTCATAACAGGAATGGGTTCCTGCCTTCTGGATTTGAATGCAAATGTGTTTGATGAGATTTCACCACCTGATGATCCATAGTTTAAAGATGGTATTATGGGCTACACAAAGTGGGATGAAATAGTCCTGAATATCGTGAGATCTGAGCATACAAATTGTACAGTTCAAAGGGACAGGTGTCATGAAATACGAAGTGTGTTCAAAAAGTATCCAACCTTCATTTTTCGTGCGTAAACAAATGAAACTTGCGAGGCGTGGTTTGATGCATGTATGTAGGCGATCCTAATCCGTATGCGTGAATATTTTCCCACCTGCAGAAGCTGTCAGTCGCCGACAGACCGCCAATGAGTAAGGAAGTGGAAGTGAGCGCCGTCGGATTTTCGTTTTTGACATAATGATGGATCACTGTGGTCTCATCGCCAGTGATCACTGTGTTGAAGAAGTTGGGATCGCTGTTCACAGTCTCCAGCATGTCCTGTGCGATCTCCAAATGGAGTTGCTTCTGCTCGATCATAAGCAGCTTTGGCACGAACTTCGCTGAGATTCGCCTTAAGCCCAAATCCTCAGTCACAATGGAATGAACAGATCCAATGCTGACGCCTGCCTCGTCTGCAAGTTTTCTGATCGTGATTCGATGATCCTGCATCAGCAGGGTCCTCACTTGGTCAATGACGATATCATTTTGGGATGTTGAGGGCCGACCAGAACGTGCTTCACTTTCCACTGATGTGCGCCCATCTTTGAAGCGGTTGTCCCACTCTTTTATCTGTATGGTGTCCATTGCTTTGTTCCCGAAAGCCTGTTGAATCTTGCGGATCGTTTCCACTTGGGAATTGCCAAGCTTTACACAAAATTTGATGCAGTAGCGTTATTCAAGTTTTTCCGTCAT
>NC_140969.1:71772708-71775208 GCF_056783735.1 Eptatretus burgeri
CCCGAGTTGATGAAGAGGCGCCAGTCTGCAGGATCGTGATCACACCCAAGTTCTTTCAACAGACCGTTGATGTCACTGCAGAATGTCATCGTGTCTTCCATCTCAAAGAACTCAGCCATGTCTCTGTGACGTGCTCTGAACAAGGATATCTTGGTGTTAGGTTCAAGTAGATTCCACTGCTGCAGCCTTGATCCAAGCAGCTCTGCCTTCGCCTTTGACAGCGAGAGATCTCTTACAAGATCATTTAAGTCTCCCTGGTTCAGAAGGTGTGATTCTTGAGTGTCGGGTTCAAAAGGTTCATCATCACCATCCTCTTCACCACTGCTTACAGCTATGTTCTGATCAGCTGGAGGTGTTGGAACTGGATTCTCGTCATCATGAGGCACAGGTTTACGAGCAGAGACGCAGTCAGCGTACTTGATGTGACCTTTATTCTTCTTGTTGAAGCCGGCGATGCTTGTGCAGCAGAAATAACAATCATCATGATGATTCTGCGGCTCACGACATATCATGGGCACCGCAAATGGCATGCTCGCGCGCTTGCCCACCAACCACTGAGTCAAGGTTGTGTGACAGCTTGTGCAGCAGATGTGTGGTGCCCAGCTCTGTTCTTGGTCCCCCACCTTACACCCGAAGTAGTGAAAGTAGGCGGCCTTCATTTTCACTGCTGTAGATATACTTCGCTGTTGATCTTTTTTGGTATACCGACCACAGACATAACAGAAGTTGTCAGGATGATTGGTACAGGAACGCCTACTCATCTTTATCTGAAAGAAAGAAATATAACACAAGTTAACAACAATTGTACGAAATAGACATGTTAAAGACATATGTAAATTTCATTGAAATCCTGACTTATAGGCAATGGGAATATTTCTGTTCCTGAAAATCCTGACGTGATACAGCAAAACGGTTATGATTTTTGAAATCAGCGTACCCAAATTAGTCTTAATCACTTTACACATCTCCACTAAAAAATATTTTTTGAAATTTGTTGTTCAGTGTAATGAATTGCCCATTGTGACATCACTGTAGCAGTGAGCCAGGTGCACACCTATACTGCAGGAAGTGGTGTTTTTTCCCCCCTTGCACACATGGCATGTGCACTCTATTGGACAATAGGGGCTACCGAAGAAACTTCTGGCACAACAGGTCACAACGTTGTTTTGTGACAACACCTATCGTTGCTTCTTCTTGACCTCAAAACTCCATGCAGCCGCATGATAATTTGCAAGTAAGACTCAAATAGAATGAGAATAAAAGTGAAAAATCACGAACTCAATCAGGACTAGATCCTCCACGAGTCTCAACAGTGTGTACTTCCCATAAAAAAGGACTATAACCATCACAGCAGGTCTTGGAGGTAAATTCAGACATCTCCAACAACTCATCTCTACTAATTACGGAGATACCCAGTCCTGTTGGAGAAGACCCTGAACTCCAATCTCAAGGATGGGAAGAATTGCAGATTTTCATTTGATGTCCCAATAATGTTGAAAGTCTTTTGACATGCATTCAACCAAGCAGGTGGACATCTCCAATGAATATAAAATGACCAAGACACCCATTTTTCTGCAGCAACACAACCAAGGACTGGCAGGATGGCCTGGAGATACGCACACTCACTTCTAAGCTGTTTCGGCTGGATTTGAAGCTCGACCTCACGTTTCACAGGCAGGGCGATTCATCAATGTGTGTGCCATGCATCGGATGGACATTAAATGGGAATTCCTGAGCCGGCATAAGTTGGTGGATGGTAAACTGGTGTCCCATCTGCCAGCATTAGTTGGTGGACATTAAAGATCCCATGGTGTCCTTCACGGAGAGTAGGCGAGCTACCCGGCCAAATTCCACATTTCTGCACTGACTTCCTGTGTTGGAGTAGAAACCCATCCAGAATTATAAAGCGAGCCATAGAAACTGCTTCGGCAGAACTGACGCTCTTTTTAAAGCATGGTTCATGATCTGACAATCTGACCCTTTTGATAAAGAAAATACAACATGATACAGTTTATGGTCTAAACTATTGAAGAGTCGAGAGTTCGTGGAGAATTTGACCTCAGGCCTTCCCAGACTAGACGAAGCTCTGAGAATAGAGCAAAGCGGTTTTGTTACGGACCGAGCCACTCTGCACAACAGAAGTGATACACGCGCTATGTCTTTCTGGGATGCTGAACTTAATGAAAACCACTCAGGGATGCAGTCACCCGACAGGGCCATACTACTTCACAAACTGTTGATGGACTTTCTGAAAAATCTATTCACTGCATTGGCTGAAGGAGCAGAAATGTAAATTGAATTTTAATAGGACAATTCCTATCTATGCCTCGTGTTGACTTGATGGTTAGGGTGGTAGGCTTGGGATCCTAGGATCCTGAGTTCAAATCACACTTGGCTGTTGAATTAATACCAGGTGGGGTTGACTCTGCCTGTCATCCTTCTGAGGTTGGCAAAATGAGTGCCAGCTTGCTGATATCCTGTGTCGGAGTGGCGACCCGTC
>NC_140969.1:71780208-71797708 GCF_056783735.1 Eptatretus burgeri
CAACAAGATCAAGTGACAAAATGACATCGACTCATCACATGCCTTCCAGGTTGTCAACCGACCGACTGAAGTCGAATCATCTAATTAATAACAGCGATTATAAAATCATAATAATCATTATACTTTAGTGTGGAGCACGTGGCTCCTGTTTTGTTTTTTGGTATACCATGTCGAGGCTCATGTAAGAGCTAATGCACAGAACATATAACAAGGCAGGAGACGAGAGAGGCAGGAGATGGAAGCACAAAACAGTGGGGACCAGAGACACGTGGAGTTCTGTGGAAGGGAGAGGGATGGGGCGGGGGAAACACGGTGTAAACAAGATGGACGTTACAGTGACTAACTTTCATGAAGGAAAACAGGGAATTTGAAGGAGGTAGGTTTGGGGTGGATTAATGGGGGTATAAAAGATCAAGGTTTTGGATGGGGGAAGATATGAGATGGTGGTGAAGGGCTGTTTTGAAGACCTGGAGGGAGCAATGGGATTGAAGAGAGTGTGCAAGTTTGTTCCAGAGGTAGGAAAAAAGAGAAATGAAGAGTGAAGGTGACCAGTGATTCTTGATTTTGGCAGTTTCACCAGACGGGGGTTTTTGGCGGACCTTGAGCGAGTACCCTGTGAAAATACCGGGGGGGGGGACAGATCACAAAGAGAGCAAGGAGGGGCAAGGCCGGAGAGGAGACAGTAGAAGACGAAAAGACCACTGATCTGCCTCTGGTGAGACAGCGTGAGAGACCCAAAGACTCAGTTTCATCATGGGAGATACCAATAATCTTAAAAGCTTTCGTTTCCACAGCGTGAAGTCGAGCTAGGTGTGAAAGCAGGAGCACCACCCCAGAGGGGAGAGCAGTACTCCATCAGACTGTGGATGAAAGCTTTGTAAGTGGTTCGAAGCTCAGGTGTGCCAAGGAAGGACTTTGCATGACATAGGATGCCCAGTCAGCAACTGGCTTTGGAGGCCAGCTTGGAGAAGTGGCTTTCCCAGGAAAGATCATGGCAGACAGTGACACCCAAAAGCTTGAATGAAAGGACTTATTCAAGGGGATTGTTGAGAAAGTATATGGGGGGGTTCCAGATGGTCCTTCTGGAGAGACATAGTGAGGGTGTGAGATTTGTCAGGATTGAAGGAAATATTCCAAGTGTTTGACCAGCTTGTGATTTTATCAGGTCTGCAGAGAGTGAAGAGGCTGCTGCTTGCCGATCTGAGGGATGAGAGATGGTACGGCAAAGGATAGAATCATCAGCAAAGAGATAAAGAAGATTTTCCAGGGAATCTGAGAGATCATTGATGAAAACCAGAAAAAGCACAGGGCCAAGAACACTGCCTTGAGGAACTCCAGCCTGGATAGGAATAAGAGATAATTCCATTAAGAGCCAGGCGTTGACTCTGACAGGAGAGCAAATCCATGAACCATGAGTGGAGATTGCCTTGGATACCATAAGAAGAGAGTTTGGTGAGCAGTGCGGGATGTCAGACCATATCGAAAGCTCACGATATGTCGAGGGAGATGACTCTGATCTCATGTTTGGCATTTAGGACCTCCATCCATTGTTGGGAAAGAAGAAGCAGCATGTCCAGGGTTGAGTGACCTGGTCCAAATTCAAAATGATGGTCGGAAATCAGGCCATTGGAGAAGAGGAAGGATTTTAATGTCGGAAGTGATGATGGATTGCATGACCTTGCTGATGATTGGGAGCAGGCTGATTGGCCTGCAGTTGCAGGGATCAGTTTTTGCACCATTTTAATGCAGAGCAGTGATGTTTTCTGATTTCCAAGCAGAAGGCATAGTTGACCTTGAGAAAATGAGAGGGTGAGTCGAACAGAGAGAAGGCGAGCAAGAGCAGCAGAGCAGGTTTATAGAACACGAGGGCTGATGCTGTCTTGACCAGTTGTAGAATCTGAGTCGAGGTTTGACAACAAGCTCTCCACCTTGTCAGAAGAAAAGGACACAGACTCCAGGAACATCTGCTGAGAGTTCATGGGTAAGGTGGGTACATAAAGTGATAGGTTTGGGCCACAACATTTAGAAGCAAACACAGGGATTAGGCATTCAGCCTTTTCACGTGCATTGTCAGCTGTGCAGCCATTTGAGGTAAGGTTGAAGTTGGAGAAGGAACATATACCAGAAACAGACAAATAGATGCCACAAGGATTTGTTGGAGGGAGACTGGTTTGAGAGTTCAGACTTGAGATCAGAAAGATGATGTTTTCTGGCTCTCCTGAGGGTAGATACACACTTGTTCCAAGCTTTGTGAAAGGAACTGAGATTGCTTTCAGTAGGATTTGCCTTCGATGAGGCAAAGGCAAGTTGTTTCAGGACAACTGCCTCACCACAAGCTTCAGTGTACCATGGGTGGGAGGAAGGGTAGGACAACTGATGACGAGATGGGATAAGTCTGTGCATGAAAGAGAGCAAATTTCTTTGAAATAATTCCCAGGATGAGTTGATGTCGGATAAAGTACAAATGGGAGACCAGTCCTGAAGTTTGATGGCTGCTTGAAGACCCTGCCAGTCAGCCTGAGTGAAGTGCCAGACTCATCACTACTGAGGTGGTTCTCTGATAACAGCCAGAGAGATGACCGCTTTATCAAGCATATGGTCACATGATCCGATTGAAGTCAAAGAAGAACAGCAGATATTTTCTGAGAAATTCATCAAAATCAATTCCAGAAGAGATGGAGTATCATTGGCTGAGTTCCAGGTCAGGAAGTTGACAGATTGTGTCAGTCCCATTGAGTCAGAAGTCCTTTGCTGAAGTGCAATGGCAGATGAGAGAGGTACCCATACCCAGCCAACTGACTTGATGGCAAATGAAGTCACCACATATGAGGAAGAGAGAGTTTGGATGAGTGGATAGAAGTTGATACATGTTTTTGGCAAGTGTGATGTAAATGGAGTCATCACTGTATGGTGAACGGTGCAACACACATCTCAACAAGAGGTGAGAGCGGAGGGGAATCCGTAACCAGAGGTATTCCTGGGGGTATGGAGGAGTGAGGGCAGTGCATGGAGAGCGAAGAATAGAGTTTTTGATAAAGAGAGGAATTCTGCCACCAGGACGAGGTTCAGGTCTATCATACTGGAGGAGGGGGTAACCAGTGAGAGATACTAAGGAGTCAGAGACATCTTGAAGGAGGAAAGTTTCTGTGAAGCAGATATATGTCTGGTTTGTCAGTGGCAACCTGTATGGAGAGATCAGTCGGGCTGGAGTGAAGGCCCCAGATGGTTGAGGTTCACACTGTAAAGGAAGAGGGAGGGGAGGAGGCTTTGGGTGCAGGGGAGGGGAGGGGGTGGGTAATGAGAGGGAGGAAAGGTGGAGGTATTGAGAGTTGTTGACAGTTGATGACAGATTGCAGAAGAGCTAGGGGATAGGGTCGGATGGGGAAGAGGAAAAAGGGCTGTGTTGAAGGGTTGAGTAAGCAATGCGGAGTAATGGGAGAGGGGAAAGGGGAAGTTGGAGATTGGAGGAGGTGGAGAATGAGCTGGAAGAGAGAGAGAGAGAGAGAGAGAGAGACAGACACAGAGAGAGAGAGAGAGAGAGAGAGAGAGAGAGAGAGAGAGAGAGAGAGAGAGAGAGAGATAGGGTGGAGAGATAGGGTGGAAAGATAGGGTGGAGAGATAGGGTGGAGAGATAGGGTGGAGAGATAGGGTGGAGAGATAGGGTGGAGAGATAGGGTGGAGAGATAGGGTGGAGAGATAGGGTGGAGAGATAGGGTGGGAAGGAGGCAGCTTTAGGGTGGAGATTTGAAAGGAGGGGTGAGGAGGAAGAATTGAGTGAGAAAGGCATGGGGGGAGCCTTTGAGAAAGGTGAGGGGGAAGTGAGAGAAGTTTGCTTTGAAGAGAGGAGGTAGTTGATTTGCAAGGGAGGGCTGAGAGGGAGGCTTTCAGAGTGAGGGGAGATGATGGTAGCAGGCACGGTCATGGAGGAGGAGGGAGAGGGGAAGGATAAGACTGGGTAGTGGTATGGTAGAGGTGGGACCAGGCAGGGGAGGAACAAGATTTTATGGGGTGGGAAGAGTGGGAGATGTGATGAGAGGAAAGAGAGAGCGTGTTTGACATTGAGGATTGTGCTGACTAAGAGTGTGAGACATTTGTTAGGTTGGAGTGCAGCTTACAGATGCTTGAAGACCATCCAGTTTGGGATACCAGAGGGGGAACTGTAAGTAAGGCAGAGGGCAGTGGAGAGATGCTAGGATTGGGGGAAAGATGGGAATAATAAGGAGGGTTTTAAGAGGGAAGGAGGTAGATTTAAGGAGGTGGGATGAATTTGCACTGAAGTTGGGGGGGGGACCAGATAATAATGGAAGATGAACAAGAATTGCAATTTTTTTTTTAATTTGTAGGTCAGAGATTCATTTAAGTACATTGTAAGATGGATGGAGTGCAGAATAATTGACAGAGTGGAGAAAGGAAGTGTTGTAACATGGAATTTTAGACATGGGATGAAAGAAAGGTCAAATTGAACACATTTTGAAAAAGAAGAACCGGGTGGAGCGAGGAAGTTGAAGAGTCAGTACAGGAAGTCACGCGGTTACGAGGGGTATAAGGTGAGAAGGGAAAAGATTTTTTTGCTGTATTTTCTAAAATTTTAATACATGAAACAGAGGGTAGAGTTGGGAGAAATAATGAGGGTGGAGGGAAAAGTGGGGAAAATAAAAACTGATGGTAATAAGGAGAAAATACAAGTAAACACAATCGTGCACATTGATGGGGATGGTTAGGCCTCAGGGAAACACGATATGACAAGACCAATGAATACTCAACAATTAGTACCAATTCACACAAGTTTTGAAACAAAACCGAATTGGGAACACAAGTAAACATGGAGGCAAGAAAATGACAGTCAAAACATGACAAACAACGACCGGAAACTTATCTTTGAAAAAGTAGGCAGAGACCCCTGGAGAGAATAAACCGTCGCTCAAAAACCGGAACCAGAAGGTTTGCCTAATACGACACCACAGACCACGTCGTCACCGAGTGCAGGTAACCACACCCCCAAAATAGCACCGAGCAATTCGTGAGGCAATATTCGACATCAGGGCTTCCGAACCGTGGTGTCGCTTCTTCGTTGACCGCACTTGCCAATCCCGCTCTCTCCGTTCTCTTGCCAAGACATGCTCTGGTTTCTCTGATCGCCTCCCTCACACCAAACTCCACTCATGCGTTCCCTTCTCGCTATGAGCTGCTTTCCCGTCCTCTCTGATTGCCTGCCTCCTCTCACGCTCTTCTTCTCCCCCTTACTCATGGCACGCCCATCAATCATCAGCTTCGGGGGTATGACTTTGCCCGCTGTCACCCTTGGAGGTGGAGCTTCTTCCTACTTGGTTATGAAACTCAGTTGTCATGGTTGTTGTGGTTACAAAAATGTAATTCTATCATTGCTGGTTTGAAATACAAAAACATAGGGAAAAATCACAGGAAGGCGATTACAAACAGGGGGATGGGGGTGATTTATCCTTAATCCCTTTCTAATTAACACCGCACCACCCTCCATGTGGTGTCAAGTAACAGTTACTCTATACGATGCTATCTCTCCGATGAAATTCCTCCATCTACCCCACAAACATAACAATATTGTTGGATCCGGTCCGGATTCAGATCATCACCAAAATTGAATCAATTATTTCTTGTCACACACCAAACCTGTCCACAAAGTTTTGTCCAAATCTGTCAATAACTTTTTGAGATATTGTGTTATACAGTGCCTTCGGAAAGTATTTACAGCCCTTGACTTTTTCACATTTTGTTTTTGTGTTACAGCCTGAATTTGAAATGGAGTAAATTTTTATTTTTGCCACTGATCTACACAAAATATCCCACAATGACAACATGAAAACATGTTTTTAGAAATGCATACAAATCAATTAAAAATGAAAAGCTGAAATGTCTTGCGTCAATAAGTATTCAACCCCCTGAGTCAATACTTTGTAGAAGAGCCTTCAGCAGTGATTACAGTTTCGAGTCTTCCTGGGTATGTCTGTATCAGCTTCTATTTTTTTTTACATTCTTCTTTGCAGATTTTCTAAAGCTCTGTCAAGTTGGATGGGGAGCATCGGTAAACATCAATATTCGAGTCTTTCCATGGATTCTCAATGGGATTCAAGTCTGATCTTTTGGGTCACTCAAGGACTTTCACATTCTTGTTCTGAAGCCGTTCCAGTGTTGCTTTGGCTGTATGCTTGGGGTTATTGTCCTGTTGGAATGTAAATATTTGCTGCAGTCTCAGGTCTTTTGCACTCTGAAGCAGGTTCTCCTCAAGGATTTGGCTCTATTTGGTTCCATTCATTGTTCCCTCTATCCTTGCAAGTCTCCCAGTCCCTGCCACTGAAAGGCATCCCCATAGCTTGATGGAGCCACCACAATGCCTCATGGTAGGCATGGTGTGAGATGGGTGATAAGTTGTGCTCAGTTTCTGCCAGACATAACGGTTTGCATTGAGGTCAAACAGTTCAATTTGGCCACTCTCCCATAAAGCGTACATTTGTGAAGTACTGCAGGGATTGTTATCCTTCTGGCAGGTTCTCCCATCTCAGCCAAGCAACTCTAGTTCTGTCAGAGTGGTCATTGGGTTATTGGTCACCTCCCTGACCAAGATCCTTCTTACCTGGTTGCTCAGTCTGGTCGGACAGCCATCTTGAGGAAGAGTCTGGGTAGTTCCATATCGTTTATATTTATTAATGATGGAGCTCACTGTGTTCTTGGGAACTTTCAGCACTCTAGAAATTGTTTTATCCACTTCCCCATAACTCTGCCTCCTCACAATTCTATCTCGTAGTTCTACAGACAGTTCCTTGGACTTCATGGTAGAGTTTCTGCTCTGACATGCACTGTCAACTGTGGGACATACATACATGCATACATACATACATACATACATACATACATACATACATACATACAATGGGAGCATGCACCACAGTGTGTCGCTGCATCCACTTTCTGCTGGTACACCAGGGGCCTCTGTCTGACCATCCTCCAGGCAGATGCCTGGCCCATCTCCATCTCTTAGGGATAGGACATTCCAGGCACCCACCCAAAGAGACTGCCTCAGGTTAACCCGAGGAGACTGCCATCTGGTGGACGACACCTCAGCACCACTCTGACACAACAGTGTGTTTTTGCAGGATGAAGTGTTTTGTGGTGGCTGCAGTGCAAATCCTGCCACCAATCTCCGAGGGAAGAAAACCAACTGCAGGAGTGAAAGTTTCCATGGTAGGACAATAATAATCAGTTTAAAAGGTTTGGGGTTTTCACCATGTACGAGTTCTTAAATGAGCTATTTACATTCTTTATACTTTAAAAACAAAATAACTCCAAAGCAAAAAGAAAGTCGGCCTCAACATTTCAGGAAGCATGCTCTGCTCATCGACAGGAAGAAGTGATTCCTTGGGACTGCACAGTTTTCACTTTCTGCACACAACAAAACGTGACAAAAGTCGAGGGGCATGAATACTTTCTGAAGGTACTTGATATCGTTTTTGGCCTTATCTATGAATGGTGAATAATCACTTGAAGAATTCTAGTATCCAGATCTTCACCAAAATCTAATAATTTCATCCTTGTCACATACCCAACCTTTCCACCAAATTTCGTTAGAATCTGTCCACAACTTTTTGAGATATCCTGTTCACAGACAGACAGACATGGGTGACACCTAAACCTCTCCATCTTTAGTGGAAGAGATAACTAATGTTATTGCAAAACAATATTAATATTAAATAATAACATCCCCTCTCCCCAAAGGGTTTTTCATCCTTGGACAAACGATGTGTTAACGTGTGTAACTAGCTTATATTGGCATTTCGTGGGGTACCAATACCGGAAGTAAAAAATATTATATACCCTAAACACATATGATTACCTTTTTAAAGTCACTACTGATGTTTAACACTGAACTGAAAGGGAGGAAACCTGATGTTCTCGAGGCATTATATGCTTATCACATCCTCCACAGACTAACGGATCTGTGCCGACCCAACTTGCTCGGCTTCTAGGTCAGTCGCTAGATCAGCTGCAATTACAGGGAAAACTCTCAAATTCAAATTCCTTGGGACCGAACAGTATTCAGATTACAGAATTTTATGGATTTTAGAATATGAAACATCATTTATTATTATTATTATTGCTATCATTATTATTTTGTGTACAAAGTCAAGGCTCGTGGAAGAGCGATAACACTGAATGGATCACGATGCAACAGAACGGGTCAGGAAAACACCAACAGCAGGGTTGAAGGACAAAATATAGGGACAGTTGGACAAACAAGGGATGTCTCGACTCATGGCTTCCGCGAGGAGCGGTCTCGACTCGTGTCATCCACTAGGTCATCTGCCAAGAGCCGTCTCTACTCGTGTCATCCACCAGGAGCGGTCTCGACTCGTGTCATCCGCCAGGAGCAGTGTCAACTCGTGTCATCCACCAGGAGCTTGTCCTGCGAGGAGCAGAATTCCCATGGTGCGGAGGGCAGTGTGGGAAGCCCGGAATGCGGTTTGATTGGTGGGGAGCTGCTGGATGGAGTTTCTTGCAGCTGGGATAACTGGGATGCTGGAAAGGACTCACCTATTGGGTCTGGGAACCTCAGGGATGCGGCTGCATGTCCCATCATGCCACATCGTCACTGCCCATCTTCTCCATCCATCTTCCCCAATCCAAAGTATATTTAGGCTTTTGCAGCCCCGTCGGGCTGTGTGCGGTAAGGGAAAAAAAGAAAAGACCCATCTTTTCTTTTCTCCATACTTTTTTTTTCAAACTCTTCTTCTTGTCTCCTTCTCCCCTGAGTGAATGATGTCCAAGTCTCTTGTGGAAGTAAGATTGTGTAAGAAAGAATATACATGTTATGGTGAAATCTGCTCTCATGTGCCTTTTGCTTTATTGCTTATAAATACATGCTTTTAAATGATTCCGTGTGTGTGTGTGTGTGTGTGTGTATATATATGTGTGTGTGTGTGTGTGTGTGTGTGTGTGTGTGTGTGTGTGTGTGTGTGTGTGTGTGTGTGTGTGTGTGTGTGTGTGTGTGTGTGTGTGTGTGTGTGTGAATAAATGATTTCTTGTTGTTATTTCCAATCTGTCTTGGTTGTCTTTTCCTTGATTGGTCCGATACAGTGTATATGTATAGTTAGATGGGAAGTTGTACCCCACGTGATTTGCTCTGTTAGCCGGTGCTGCACCTCTCTGTTCCACTCGGCAGAAGATCACCAGGTGTGGTGCCAAGCGTGTGGCCTCTACTTAGGTTGCCGTGTCAATAAAAAGGTATCACGGAAACATCAAAGCATAACCCTGCTAGGCCGGTTGTCTAATTCAAGCGGCTATGGCTGTGTTAGAACTGCAACCCATTGGACCATGGAGTTATCTGTGGTCAGCAGCCTCAGGACCGGGTGTTCGGGAGAAACTCAAGTGCTTCCCCTCGTGGCGAGCCCCAAACCCCGGATACACAACTATATCTTCTTCTTCTTTCGGCTGCTCCCGTTAAGGGGTCGCCACAGCGGATCATCCGTTATGATCCGCTTAATGATTTGGCACAGGTTTTACTCCGGATGCCCTTCCTGACGCAACCCTCATCACCTCTTACGACACAGGGATCTGGTACACCTATTCTAACCGGGGCATACACTGGGACCAGTACACTGGTACTCACTTCGCCGACCTCGGAAGGATGACAGGCTGAGTCAACCTCCTGGTGTGTATTACTTCAAGCGGCCAACGGGGCTTGAACTCAGGATCTTTTGGATCCCAAGCCTCTACCCTAACCACTACGCCAACACCAGGCTGGATACACAACTATATATAGTATATATATATATATATATATATATATATATATATATATATATATATATATATATATAGTATATATACACACACAAGCCGGTAGGCAGACATGGGAAGTCGATCAAGTCGAATTTAGTCGTTTTTCAGCCGTTACTAGACAACAAAAGCGTCCATAGCAACGGTTCTTATTGTATGTTGTATGGTATGAACCTATCATCCGAGTTGCCTGTTAAATGGAATATACTTGGAAATATAATTGTCTGAGAAATTGGTCATTTTTCACCAGCGGTGACCAGTGGTGTACTCTATGACCTCGGCAGCCTTTCCCAGTAGAAAATGACAAAAACGTACAAAAGTCGTAGTACTTAATGGGTTATATAGGCCTATGAAATTTTTGGGCAACCCCAAGTTCAGAGGGTTGACATTTGAAAAGTTGAGGGACATGCAAAATTTTGAAGAAATGTTTTTTTGCACAATCGCTAAAGATTATGCATAAAAAGTTTCGGCATCCTACCTATCGTATTAAGAAAGCTAGATCTGGAGACCATTTGGTTGTGATTTTTCAGTTTCAGGGCTGCCATTTGGAAACAATAAGAGATAGAACCTGACGCGATGGGCCCGTTCGATGGGGAATGACCTGAGGATAAAGCACAGGAAAATTCATGATTCTAGATTCAAGGGTTAATGCTGCAGATTGTTTTTTCGTTAAAATAGCCCCACATTTAGAGGTTTTTCGGCCGTTGCTAGGCAACGGAGGGGACCATAGCAACGGTTCTTTCTCACACATAACTAGGACATACCATGAAGCTACCATACCAGTTTCATGTATATCTGACTCACAGTCTCTGAGATATAACGAACTTCGTTTTTTTATTGTTTTCGACCAGGGTTCATTCAAAGTCTATCTTCTCCGACAGTTTTCATAGGATCCGGCTGGAAATGTTTGACAATATGGCTGAATGTCCTGCCGACAGTTGATCGTGGCCCGATTTTTGATTTTCGAAAAAATAAATTTTTTATGATTTTTCAAAAATTTCAAAGTCCCGTTGCTAGGCAACGGTGGTGTCCATAGCAACGGTTCTCATTTGCACACAACTAGGTTATGGTATATATATATATATATATATATATATTGTTGTAGATTTCCCGCCCGTCGGCGTACGAACGACCGCGTATAACCAATAGCGGTCGCTTCATCCACTGAACGGACAATCCAGTCACGGCTTTCCGGATCAATGCCGGAAACCAGCCACGGGTGTGTTTTTAACCACACCACAACCTTGTCCGCACTCTTCCCGTGCGCTACAGGGTCCGATCGCCAAAATCTTCGATTTACCTAATTATTCGCGTGGGTAGGTTACCGAGAGATTGTACCTCAATGGGACCGCTTGGAAACGAGCGGCTTAAGCATCTCGCTTCCTTTTGGGATAACCGAGTGGGGTGTTATCGAGCAGTCCCGTTGGACCCGATCACTTTACCGGCTATTTAAAAACCAACTATATTCCGAGTGCAAGATGGCAGCTCAATTAAGGGAAGAGGACGCAACGAACAGGTTTACATTCACACAAGGACATTTATTATAATAAAGCATGTATGGAATTAAACAGGGCAAAACACATATGCAATTATACAAGCAACAAAAGCACGACAAAAGAACAACGACCGTCTATACGAAATGCAATGCAAACATTTACAGCACACAAAGCACTTAACAATTTCCTACTTTTTAGACGGACCCACGGACACATGTACGCACACACACACAACCAAGAAATGGTGGCAGAGGCCTTTAATAACGAGCTCCAGAATAACGAGCTCCAGAATGTCGTTTAATAACGACAGGTGAGCTGAAACCCAGAACGTATCTCGAACCTCTCCACCTCGTGTGGTCTTCAAGTTGCTCGGACCCGGGCTCCAGCGAGAGCGAGCTGGATCCAATCGCCGTGAGCTGCGATCCTTCCCGAGCTCCCATGAATCCTCCCGCGCTTCTCAACACGTGCTGGTGAGATGAGGCGCCGATCCTTCCCGTCGATGCGTCGCTTCCCCGAGGAACCACCTCCAAGAATAGGTCGATGAGTCGCACCAAGCCGGGAACCAAAATGGAGAACAAAGAGCTCCACAAACCAAGAAGAAGAAGAAGCCACCATTCACAGCTCGAGCCGAGCAACCGGCTCAACTTCCTTCCAAAACAAAGCAGCTCAAAGGAAAAAGCTCTCCCGAGCCAAACAGAAGCCGAAGCTCACTGAACCACCAAAGCAAAAAGCCTCAAAAAAGCCTCCTCCTGAGCCAGGCCGCAGCCGAAGCTCACTGAGCCAGCCGAAGCAAAAAGCTTCCGAAGGCCTCAACCCTAACCCAAGCCAAACAGGACCCGAAGGTCTGCTGAGCGACTACTCTCTGCCGAAGCAAAAAGGTTACTACTCCGACTTCCAACACGAACAAAGAAAAGATCTCCTCTTATCCTTCTCCCGCCCTTCCCCCGGTCCTGGTGTGACTCATGACTCATGCCTTCGTGCTCCATCCCCCGCTCAGCCATGGGTGGGAGGGAGTTGTTGACATCATGAGTCACAGGACAGCAGGGTTCTTCTTCCTCTTCGCAGAAGAGGGGGAGGGATGTCTCCATTGTTCGTTCCCTAACTATTAAATCGATCCGCAGCGCATCTAATCTATTTCTGAACATTTAAACAATGGAAGGTGAGCTATCTCGGGAACAAGCACTTATCGACATAGCTGACTAAAGGAACCTGTATGTTGTGTGCAATCAAATTCCAAAATTCGTAACAATATATATATATATATATATATATATATATATATATATATATATATATATATATATATATATATATATATATATATATATATATATATATATATATATATATATATATATATATATATACACACACACACACACACACACACACACTCACACACTCACACACACACACACACACACACTCACACACACACACACACACACACACACTCACACACTCACACACTCACACACTCACACACTCACACACACACACACACACACACACACACACATATCTTGGGTGCCATTTTGAATGTTGCAGTGACAGCTCGCGCTTGGTTATGTGAATAGTGGCTTCAAAATCTCGGTCTCCATGAATGCTGTATTGACTGTTTGACTTGGAGAGAACTACCGACGCCATCTTCTTCTGGGCATACACAGTCACATGCACACATTCCCTGTTGAGATATTTCATGAGGCAAAATTATCTCGCGTTCTGCACATTTGCAGTTCAGTGGATACACAGACTAGTGGATAGCAGGGAGGGGCAGGGTGAGGGTAGGCAGTGGAGAGGGTTACATTTAAACACCAAATGTTTGGTTTTTGGATGTAGGACTTGAAAGTAGGAAAGGAATGGATGATTCGTCATGATAAATGATTATTCATTCTATCAAAAGCATGTTGAAGGTTCAACCATATTTGAGGTAACATATTGACATGTTACCTCAAATATCACCTGACTTTATAGAGAAACCCAAAATTATTTGCCCAATATCCACTTGTGTTCAATCAAAGAGTCTTCTCCATAATACTGTCAGTAATATATGTGATGAGTATTTGTCTGACATGTCTAATGGCGTACACACCTGTTGAGGACTTTGCAGTCTTTGTTGGAGCTGCAACTGCAGCTGATTGGGTGAGATTTGCCCCTGGGATGCACCCAGCAATTGAGGTGCAGCGGAATGTGAGGGTATACCACCCAAGTGAATTCCCTGTGTCATGTACAAGCCATGCTGTGCCACACTGGCAGCATTGCTTAAGTGAGATGGCTGGCTAACAAAGGCACCACTATAAGGCACCGAAACAGTACCCCTGTTGTAGGGATGTCCATACACAGCACTGGGAAGAGCACCTGCTGCTGTGTGTGGGACACCAGTCTGAAAAAGAAAATGTATCACATCCTCTCAATGTCTGCAGCCAAGTAATATGAATCCTTATATTTTTGCTAAAACCTTATACATCTGTTAATATTTATGTCTTGTCCTGTTTAGCATTCCATCTAAATCCAAGGGATCGTGATGCTGGAATCACAGGTTCCAATTCCATAAAGGGTTATTCATCCAATGTCGATGAATGTGCTTGTAAATTTATGGAAAAGTGCATTGATGTCCCCTAATGTCTACCTTGCTTGTGATTTATCTACTTGGTTACTCCATGACTCCTGCAATGGGGAGGGAATTTTGTTTTGCCCCAACAATGAAGGAATGATTTAGAGCAAATGTCAATCCCTTTCAAAGTCGTTTACAATTTTTCCCAGGGTGGGTAAGCTTTCCAATGGCATTATATATATATATATATATATATATATATATATATATATATATATATATATATATATATATATATATATATATATATATATATATATATATATATATATATATATACCTCTCCTCCCCTTTGAAAGACCCTTTATCTGTTGAACATGTTTTTAAGACCTGCATCAACATGTCAATTCCTAGTGCTTTGTCGATCTCAGCGAGGTCCAGGTCGTTGGTGCTGTTCAGCAGGGTGTTCAGCTGATCCAAAAGGAATTTTTCATCATGCCGTGATGAGGTGTACGTTGGCTCGTCCATGTGTGCTTGTGCATTGCACGGAGAGCTGTGGGTACAAACAAGGAATGGAGTGCTCAAGGCAAAGGATCTGCAAAAACAGTCTACACCAGGCTATATGATCATGTTCATATTTGTGCGATTTTTTTTTTTCACAGATTTACAGCAGCAATCAAACTCACCTCTGAGCTGTCTCGCTTGGGTTTGAAACCCAATGAAGCTATGAGCTGTCGTGCTGGTGTTTCACATGGAGGGCGATTCATCAAAGCATGGGCCGTCCCTCGGATGGACGTTAAACGGACGTCCAGTCTGCTGGCATGAGTTGGTGGACATTAAAGATCCGATGGTATCCTTCAGGAAGAGTAGGTGAGCTATCGCCGACACCATGAACAATTTGCAAATACCTGCTCTAACCTACAGGGAGCACTTCATCAGCAGCCTTGCCACTCGCCTGCGAGTACTGATGTTCACCCACAGCCATTTGTTGCATATAAATGATGACGAGTAGTCGTAACAATCGAAGACCTAATATGAGAGCAAAGTCTGCATTTACATGCTCGTCACCAAGTTGTGCAATTATCAGTGAAATTCCATGGGAGTTTGATCTGAATATAAACTGCCATCTGGTGCAGCTCCGAATTGTATATAATTGGAGTCTGGGACAGTTGAGCGGGAACAAACAGAAACTACAGCAAATGATTGCCGGGCTGTGTCTGACGAAATACTGCATACATATAGATACCCCTCCTCCCCCTTTGAAGACCCTTTATCTGTTGAACATGTTTTTAAGACCTGCATCAAGATGGTAATTCCTAGTGCTTTGCCACTCTCAGCAAGGTCCAGGTCGTCCCTTTGTCGATCATGCCACATCGCCACTGCCCATCTTCTCCATCCATCTTCACCATTCTCAAGTATATTTGAATTAATCCCTGGACCCCTGTGAAATACTGCGTTAATTAGTTGGTTCAACAATCAACTTTGGGTTTTGTTCGAACAGTATTTGCACAAATATCTCCAAACTACAACCTCTCTAGTGATGGTGTCATGTTTGGGACTCCATTGGGATTGAGACATTCGCAACTCAAAACGAAGTGTGCATGTCACCTGTGCTTAGAACTGGCAAGATAGTCTAGAGGTATACATACACACTCAGGTCTGAGCTGTCTAGCCTCGGTTTGAATCCCAACCCAGCTATGAACTGTCATTCTGGTGTTTTACAGGACAGGAGATTCATCAATGTGTGTGCTAGTCTCTCGGATGGATGTTAAACTGGGCGGGCACTGCATCAGCAGCAGAGCTGCACCCCCAGCAATGATGCCTAGCAGCAATCACATCGCTGCACACAAAATGAATGAACCTCTTTCATAATGAGGTTTCTATCTGTATCTCCTTACAACTACTTTGTTGCATCACACTCTTTGTGACATCGTTTGTAAGAAGCACACCACAACACCTGGTGGCTGTGTGCTTTGGCAGCTGCTGTCGTTTTCACAAACTTGCGACCTTGTCTGATATTCAAAGCAAAAATTCATGACAAACTTAGGGAAAGTGAAGCAGAGTTTTGTTTTCAGCAAGCAAACAAGAAAAAGGTGCCAGTCAAGTTAAGACACACAATTCCCCACAACCCAACAGCACCCCACCCCACAACTTGGTGACCTTTTCGGAACTACCTCAACAATCAATCAATTTTTGTACGAAATAAGCAAAATAAATCACCAATTGGAAGTGAGGAGACATCATTGACAGTTTCAGTAACAACTGCATGCTTAAGTAATCAAAAAATGAGGAATATGGAGTCCAAACCCTCGTATACCTGACATATCCAGAGTCATAGATCCAGAAATCAAGATTGTTTACCACCTGGACGTCCGGCTGTGGGCCAACACTCTCAGGTGGACCTGTTAGGAACAATTTGATCAAAATTGCAGACTTCTATAAATCTTTTTTTAAAAACATCAATCAATGTGACAAACTGTATCCACTGATATTGCCAGTGATCTCAGGATTTTTGCACAGATTCATGTGAGCATGGCGATAGAGGAAGACAATTGATTATCAAGTTCAAAATGATACCTTGTGCTGATTATCAAAAGTATTCTTGATAATCAGCACAAGGTATCGTTTTGATACCATGTCCTGTACTTGATGTGATTAAGTTGAAGTTCTGTCAATTTGAAGCAGAGCACATAACATCGAAAATTGTGCATTAACTGTCAAGCAGGATTATTTAAAATGATGGTAATTCCACAACAATGCTGGGAATGGTAATAAACTACAAGTACAAAGTGTAGATACACACACATATAGTGGGTCCAGTGCAAACACTTGGATCTTTAGGTACTCCTCCAGACTCAACTCCTGTAAGCAAGCTTGTATATTTATTCTAGTTTTCCAATCCATGCACTAAGAGCATACAAACTGCATGCTAACCTGTCAGAACGACACAGCTTCGCCAACCTCACTCGGACAAATATTTAGGAATCTCAGGTGTGGCCAAAGCTTACCCGTTAGGAGCAACATCCTGGTCAGAAGGTAGTTGTGTGGGTGTGAGTGTGGACAGCATTACCTGTGCTGCCACAACCATAAACCCGGTGACCAAATAAAGGACTGAATAACCGTGCCAAAATTGTGCACAAGGACAACCCTGTTATTTTACACTTGCAAATAACACCCGTCACTTTGCTGATGGGTATATTAAGACTGTGGGGTGGGGGGGGAGGTGAAAAAGAAAGAGGCGGTCGAGAGAGAGGGGTGGAGATAGAGGAGGATGGAGATAGAGGGGAGGGGAGAGAGAGGGAGTAGGGGAGGAAGGGAGATGAGGGAGGGGAAGAAAGGAGGGAGAACAGGAGGAAGGGGAGAGAGAGGAGGGGCGAGTGCGTACCACCTGTGGGTACTTTCTCCTGTGAATTAACACTACATAACATGGGGTAGTGCAGGTGACTGAACTGCATACGTAATACCTCATCGTTCACTTCACCTTATCACATCACTCAATCGGCACTGTTACATTGTAAAATGATGTGTGCAAACATCATGAACATACGTGTGTGTGTGTGTGTGTGTGTGTGTGTGTGTGTGTGTGTGTGTATGCATGCATGGTGTTGGCTTAATGGTTAGGGTGGTGGGCTTGGGATCCCAG
>NC_140969.1:71805208-71842708 GCF_056783735.1 Eptatretus burgeri
ATGGATCAAAAAGCATTCACGCCCACTTTTCCTCGGTCCAATGGGGAGCCAGTTAGAGGTGAAGGGTCGGAGGTAAAGGGTCGAAGGTGAAGGAGCGAGGCCACGGGGCATATAAGGGGCTGCGTTCGTCAGTCAAGGCAGTTGTCAGTTGTCGGTGGAGCTGGGAAGAAGTGGTAGTAGTCAGAGTGAAGAGTTCGGAGAGTCAGTTAAGAGTTCGGGGTGAGTGAAGAGCTGGGACGAGTCAAGAGAGGAGTCGGAGAAGGCGGTTGGACGGAGCTGTGGAGAGGTGGCGGCGGCGAAGGCGGTCGAGGGGGTGCTCGTGTCAGAGTCGGGGAGCTGCGGAGGGAGAGGCTAGCAACGCGACCGAGGTCGTGGTGGAGACGCTCGTCGCGGGACCCGAGACAGGGAGATATCCTCCTTCCCCCGAGCATCAACAACCCCCTTCTGTTTCCCCCCGCGCTGAGATAGTGCGAGAAGGGGGCCCCGTTCCCACCCCATACCAGGCAGTCCCAGTGAGGCCCGCGGAGTCGGGGCGCCAGCGCCATTTTGCAGCTCATCACCAGACGGGTAGGCCCGACGCGGTCTCGGCCCCAGGCCCGCCTACCCCCCTCATCCTTGAGGGTGGTCCTTTTCTTTTGCTTTGGGTATATGTGTTGTCGGCGCCGTCTGTGAAGTAAAACTGTATAAGTGTTGCCGTGTGCTCGGTAGTCGGATAGCTCTGCATTGTCTTCTTCTTTTACATGTGCTTTTGGTGTAATTGTATATGTGTGCTTTCCGTTCATCGCGAAATAAATGTGCTTTTTGTGGAACTGTTTTCCCGTTTTGCTTCGTCTTTTCCTCTATTGAATCTCCATCTTACTTCACGTAAAGGGTTGGTCGTGGGCTAAAACGCCCGATAATTAATCGAACCGTCGAGGCCGACGATAACACCGCTCGGTTATCCCGATAGTACGGAACGGGTCGCTTAAAGTGGCCCGTGTCTGAAGTCGACCTGCGGCGAGGTGCGATCGCCCGGTCTACCCTCCGTGTGGGTACTTAGGTTGGTCGAATTTGGCGAGCAACCCTATCCCACGCGGGGGGCCGATTGGCACGATCGTGGTGAGACCGAAAGGTCCACCCGTGACTAGTTCCCGGCGTTAGTCCGAGAGGGTCACGACGGGATTGTCCGTCCGGTGGGCGACGTGCCGCGATTCGAGTTATGTGGCCGTTCGCACGCTGGCGGGCGCGAATCCGCAACAATATATATACCTGGTGTTGGCATTGTGGTTAGGGTAGCGGCTTGGGATCCAAAAGGTCCTGAGTTCAAGCCCCGTTGGCCGCTTGAATTAATACACACCAGGAGGTTGACTTAGCCTGTCATCCTTCAGAGGTCGGCGAAGTGAGTACCCGTGTACTGGGCCCGGTGTATGCCCCGGTTAAAATAGGTGTACCATATCCCTGTGTCGTAAGAGGCGACCAGGGTTGTGTCAGGAAGGGCATCCGGTATAAAACCTGTGCAAAATCACTATGCGGATCATATGGATGATCCGCTGTGGCGACCCCTAACGGGAGCAGCCAGAAGAAGAAGAAGAAGAAGATATATTTACATGTATATATATATATATATATATATATATATATATATATATATATATATATATATATATATATATATATATACATATATACATATATATATATATATATATATATATATATATATATATATATATATATATATATATATATATATATATATATATATATATATATATATATATATATATATATATACACATATATATATATATATATATATATATACATATATATACAGTAGACTAGGCGTAAGTCGTCACCATCGGGACCGAGAAAAAAGTGACAACTTAGAAATGTGACGACTTACGCGTATGCGAACATTCATGATGACTGTGGGGTGAAAGATGAAGTCGCGCGTGGGCTGGATACATATGTGTGAGAGCCGGCTATTGTACCAAAAGGAAAACACAATCCTCGGGGCATAGGTGGGGGTGAGTTGTTGAGTTGGAAAGTGATCAAGCAAAGATGGAATTCATGAATCAGTTTATCAAAAGTAAAGATAATGAACAACTCTGTAAGACAACTCGTATACCATCGGTGATGGTATAGTGACAAATTACATGACACACAGTCATCGTGGTGATGATTACCACTCAATGCCGATGTGTAAGTGAGTGCGGTAATGTACAAAACAAGCCAATATAAAACCATGATCGGACTTCAACACTAAGCTCGATCGATCCTTTACTTCTTCGCGAAGTAATCTGTTATGTTTGACTGCCTCAAACTCTTGGGCATCCGGTGCATGAGAAAGGATTCAAACCGGTCATTGTATTCCATGATGTTGGCTGGGCAATCCTCCACCGAAAGACAGTATCGGCCGAATATTTGGCCGAATCGGCCGAATCGGCCGAAACCGAATATTTGGCTGAGCCGACATTTGCCGAAACCAGATGATGAGCGCGTCATCGACATCTTCAAAGGACACACATTTCACACTTCCCACCGGCCTCACGATCTTCTCCACTTGTCCAAATATCTTGCCCTTATTCTTCAAGATATCGTTCAATGTCTGCCGTTTGATGTCCAACTTCTCAGCTATGTCTGTTTTCTTCATCAGTGGATTTGCCTCGCAAAACTGGATAATGTCGTATTTTTTTTTGGTAGGTTTTAGTAGTAAGCTTACGCTTAGTCGCCATTGTCCTGCCTGCAGTGCGATCAACGTGTGTGCGCAGTTATAAATAGCCTATCACTGGCGGTGTACACCAATGAGCGAGCATCACGATTCCATGAAATCGGGCTTCTCATGAGGCAGCAGTTCCGTGTGACGAGTTAGGAGTGGTAATTTACTTGAGTTTCCATTACGTGGGAATGAACAACATCTGATGACTTAGACGAAGTGACGACTTAGAGATGATGACTGACAGAGGGATGACCCTTTATTCAAAGGGATTTAACATGAGATAAATTCGGGACTTTTTGACGCTGCCGACTTAGGCGAAGTGACGAGTTACACGCTGCCGACTTACACCTAGTCTACTGTATGTATATATATATATATATATATATATATATATATATATATATATATATATATATATATATATATATATATATATATATATATATATATATATATATATATATATATATATATATATATATATATATATATATATATATATATATATATATATATATATATATATATATATATATATATATATATATATATATATATATATATATGTATATATGTATATATATATATATATATGTATATATATATATATATATATATATATATATATATATATATATATATATATATATATATATATTTATATATATATATAAACACATATATATATATATATATATATATATATATATATATACATATATATATATATATATATATATATATATAAACACATAGCAAGACGACCCGTGAACCCATTGGGTTCCCACTTTGACAGCGGTTGATAAAAAAATAATTTCAAGAAAATAACAAGAGATAGCTCCAGCGAACTATACCACTGAGGTTGTTTGTGTTGATCAAATTCTCCCGAAGACTACTTGACTGAATCGGGAATTGATTTTTTTTCATAATTTCGTTGCTCGAATTTATTTTATCTTTATTTTTTTATTTAAAAATTTTTTTTTTTCAATTTATAAAATAATTTTTTTGTTGCCCGATTTTAACAAAACTTGATACTGCACACCGCAGGAGAATGGTGAGTAAGGTGCGCTAAAAAAAATTTGCGATATCGTGTACCGTTTTGGCTGTATTTCGGGAACATACATACATGCATACATACATACATACAAGATGAGAGTTTTACTTATATATAGATAGATATACATATATACACTCACACAAACACACACACGCACACATACTGTGTATATACACACACATCGGAAACCCACCATATTCGTGAGTTCCACAAATTCACAAATTAGTAAATGTGTACCAATTCCTAATTTTCCCCACCCATCACCCTACCTTCACGTCATGCTTCCCACTCACCCAACCATCAACATAGGGGAAATGAGGGAGAGGCATGCAGATGTTGATTCAGTATAGTACTGCATTTGGTTTCTGAACTGCAAACACCTCGCTGTGCCTCTCTACTCGCTACCGTGAACTTCTAATTAACTTTAATGATGGCCAGAAATAGACAGACTAAAGTAATGGATTTAAGTCACAAAAAGTGAATGTTGGACAGGCTGACCGCAGTGAGTATGAATCACTCAACTGACTTCCCCTCTAACACCACCAGCACAATCATCACATCATCATGAAATGTCAATAAAAACATACTGTTCTGTGTACTGTACTGTAATTTATTTATTTAAATCATTGTTCTTCAACATTTAGCATTTCCCCCCTTTGTTCAGTCTAATCTGGGAACCTAACCCTATTTTTCACATAAACCAAGGTACCCCTATTTGTGAAGTCTACATTCGGTGAGGTTTTTCAGAAACATAACGAGCCTCAGTACTTTTTTGAAAAACAAAAACAATATGTTTCATTACTTTGCTTATAATAGTAAGGAAGTGAGCTATGTACAGTAAGGATACCGCAATTAAAAAGCAGCAAAATGCATTTATTCCCGAATTGCCACCCTTTCAGCTATCACATCGTGTATGACAATGCGGTACACTACTGTGTGGTCATGTGTTGCTCTCTTACAATCTGGTTCACTGCCGTCGAGTCAATGGGACATTGCCTTTCCAGTATCAGGCCTATAAGGGTACAAGCAGTCATGATATTGCTAGTATTAAATGGAGCATAAACACAGTCTTGGTTCCCAAAACAAAAACTTGGGGCTTTATTTGGTAACGGCTTTAGTGTGCAATTGAATGCAAAAAAACTCTTAGGTTGTAATAGCAAATATAAGGCTGTAAAGAGGGTAAACAAAGTTGGTGTGTTGATAACAGATGTATTTGAAGTAGAAGATCTGAGCTCATCATCCTGCTGTTAAAAAAACAAGCTCAAATGAGCTAAGATTCTCGTCCTCTTAATGATGACGTCATAAAAACGAATATGACGTCATTGTGATGCATCAGGTTTGCGATAAATTATCTGTGGTGATGCCCAGCTTGATTCCCGCAAACAAAATTCGAACAGCTTGCCTAGTTTCGGAGATAATGGTATCGGCGATTTCCATTCACGGCGATATTATAACGTCAACTTATTTTCTTGGAAGAATTCCCAAAATCGGAGATGGTTACTGCCTGCACGTGGGCTTTCTGCATATACATGGCAAGTTTCACGAAGATCTGATGAACACTCTGGGTTGTGAAACAAAAAATGTCAAAAAATAGGAATGACGTCATAAAAATTGATATGACGTCATAGTGATGTATAATATGTGCGGTAATTCATCTCTCCTAATGCCCTGTTCGATTCCTGCAAACAGAATTTTAAAAGCTTGCCGAGTTTCGGAGGTAATTTTTTCGGCGATTTCCATTAGCAGAGATATTTTGACGTCATAACTTTTTTTCTATGATGAATTTTCAAAATCGGAGATGGTTACTGTCTACGCAGGGTATTTTTACATGTATATATGCCAAGTTTCAGGAAGTTTCGATGAAAACTATAGGCTGTGAAACAAAAAAGTCCACAAGAAGAAGATGAAGAACAACAACATGAGTAAGACTTTGAGATCCTGCATGAGGATCTAAAAAAAAATATCAAAGGGATGTTGTTGAGATGAGACATGGTAATTTAGTAGGGACATTGCTAATGACTAGTTGGACATATATATATGGGAGTGGTTCGTTCCTTCAGAACAGTAAGGTGATGCATGAGGAATGCAGGATTGTATTTTGCCAACAGAGTGAGATTATAGGCTAATGTAAGACATCGCGGTGTTGAACGAGCAAAGTAATGATTGTATGATGTTGTTGTGAAGAAAGGATGGGGTATTCAGAAACAGTAAAACCAGCGATGGGGATCGGATGGAGGTGAGTGTGAGCATGAGGTGGAGGAGGCAGCCACAAGGGGACCAATTGCACAATTATTGTTCACGGTAAACTAGGTCTCTTTAATGAATGCTCAGCTCGGCCAAGTGCTCACACTTCCCTGCGAGGGTAAAAGCTCGACAAAAGAAATGACATTGTCTGGAGCTAATGAAAGCATGAGGAGCAAAGGACAACCACAAAAGTTAGAAGTACAGGACAAGGAGTCCTGTATATTACATAATAATATTACATAATACAATATTACATAATAATACGTTGATCAACTGTATTGCAGCATGAAAATTAAAGTAATGCTATGTAAATGGATGACACTGGAAATTTGAGGACAATATTGTATCTGAGAAACCAGTTGCACCTCGAGCAAATGGAACGCACCTGCCATTGCATTTGTAGGATGTTGAGGAGCCACCGTAAAGCTGTACATCCCAATATCGTGACTCGCATCATGGCGTTTCTTTACATCGACCGTGTTGCATGCAACTGAACGCTGGAGATACAAAATATTGTCCGCATTTGCAGCAGGAGGTTCAAGCTTCAGATCATTGCTTGTGCTTGTTCCAGAAGATTGAAAATCCCAAACACCATCTGTGCTTGCAACTCGATGTTCAAACTTCTCAACATTGTTTACGGCTGCAGGTAGAGGTTGGGGAGTTTGAGCATCTGAAAGTGGGGGTGTAGGGTGGAGTTAAAAATAGTGTGCAAGGCTTACTTTAACAACAGAATTATTTTCAACTCAAAACACCACAAAGACCAAGTGGAATGTCAGTTGGACGAGGTTCAATCCCACAGAGGTTATATCAATGAAGTGCAATATTAAAAATTTTGTACATGTAAGTACAAAACCGTAAACAGGTGAGGTCAAACGACAATTCACAAATGGTATTTGCATTTTCATTCACTTGTTCACGTGTGTGACATGTTGGGATAACCTCACTTGGCCAACTTTGATGCATCCTCAATTCCTCAAATGTTTGTGGAATGCCATCCTCGTTTTGTTCATTGTACTGCACAAACATTCAAGTGCAGCACATTAACATTATTAGAAATACCGAAAACAAAACACGATTATACACAAAGAAATGGAGTACAAAGCACAGCTGGCTTTCTTCAAGCTCTATGGGCAAAATGCATGGGACAATTAGGGTATCGAAAATACAAATGTTGTTCAAAGATACAAACGGATACAAACGAAAAAGGAAGTTATAGATTTTTTTAAAAAGGCTAAGATAGAAATTGTCATAACTTGCATTATGTTTTAACAATGTTCAACTTTTAAGTTTGGAGGAGAGATTGGGGGGGGAGGGGAGGTGGGGAAGAAGTGCTCAGCAATGCCCTTTCAAGATACTATTTTAATGCCCATCCTAAGTTACCCTGACAGGCACTTTTTTCAACTTGCACAAAATGTAGATTAAACCACACAATTCACAAAACTAAAGACCCCCTGCCAGAAAGTAAGTCGTGAGCTAACTGGGATTTTATCCACAATTTCAAAGCTGCATGGTAGTTCGCATGACACTAGCTCCGGTTTTGTAGTCCAAATCCTAAATACAGTACTGCTGCATTATCCTGGATTTAAACCCCAGCCTCTGGGATGCCAAGACCAGTGTTATGTTATTATTGTTGCCAAGCTTATATTGAAACATTTCCTCAACCCTCATTATGCATTTAACTCAACACTGCATTGAATGCTTGTGATTTACCTTCCTTTCACATAGTTTTAACATGTAAAGATGAACTCAGTGATACAACAAAAGGGTTTAAAATAAATGACTAACAGAACCTTCCTTTCATATAGTTTTAACATGTAATGATGAACCGAGTGATACAACAAAAGTGTTGAAAATAAATGACTAGCAGAACCTTTGCCAACCCCCAGGCCCCATCCCTGACCACCAACCAAAACACATTCCTTTCTTCTCTTCCCTTCCTCATCAAGGCTCATTCCTCCCCCCCCCCACACCACCTCCAAGGACTTCTTCCTCTCTCCCTTCCCACTAGGACCTGTTCATACCACCCCCGTCCCAACCCACATTCCCCATGAACCTGTTGCTCCATCCCATGCCACCAGGGCTTGTTCCTATACCCCCCCCCCCCAATCTCATGTGGGACTCATTCCTTCTTCAGCCCCTCTCCCCTCCACCAAGAACTCTACAACCCCCTCCCTCAAACCAGCACCATAACACCCCCCTTACCAAGCCATATTCCTCCCACAACCCCTCCCCCATTAAGACCTGTTCCTCATCCCCCTCCCCCCACCCCTGTGCCACACCAGGACATATTCCTCCCCACCCTGACGACAATAAAAAACCATAGCAATTATTCAATGAAATAATGTAGTTATAATTAAGTACATGCTATTTTAGTACAATAATACAAATTTAAGGCTAATAAGCAGATTACTAGGCAAGCAATGTGGATCTGATGTTCTAGTTAAAACAAGATGTAATACAGTACATTGAACAGTTTCTCTCCATCCTTTATATTTATTAAATACCTGTAAGAATATAACACTTCACCCTCCGCACCCCCAAAAAGCTTCTTACACATTTTCAAACAAGGTTAATGAGCAGTGATAGTAATTAATCTCTAGTTACATACCTTTATCGAGAATGAAGGGCCAGTGTGCGCGCAGACTTGTGCCATTATCACCTCCTGTGCTCCTCGCTCTGGCTTGACTGTGTTGGCCTCCACTGCACTCCCTTTAGCAAAATGTTTGAGTAGTTGTATGCGTTTCCTGTCATCTGCATGCTGACCATCACTTCCTCGTACTCCAGCCTCACTGACCACAACCTTTTCCACAACACCCGGATTCTTGATTTCATTTCCCGTAACCTGAGTCCAGGATTCTAAGCATCGAGTATCATCTGAAGTCAATTCTTCTGTGGCAACATTATTGGTTTGACAAGGTACAAACACTTCTACATCAGTATTATCTCTCGAGGTTGCATTGGTTGACAATGTTTCAGAGAGAAGATGCAACTGATCTGTGTCTGGACTTGGTTCTATCAAGGGTGGGCAAGTTGTTTGCAAATCATGGGTGGCGTGGGAAACTGCACTTGCACAGTGTCCGGGTGAAGCTATAGGGGTTGGGATCGTATGAGAGCTAATGAGCTGTAGGATAGGCTCTGAGGAACTGAGTGTATTCTCCAGAGGTCGGTGTTGGATAGACCATGAACCTGGCGTAAATAAGTGGGACGTTGAGCAGGAATTGAAGCAGGAAACAGTGTGGGGAGTTTGGTTGAGGGGTGATGAAGCAGGTGGTTGGTTGGTGGCCTCAATAAGTGCTGGCCTTGATGTGAAAGGAGACAGGGAGTGGGACGGTGGTGGTGACGTGACAAAGGTATCTCGTGGTGGTACATCAAGAGTGCTGTTTGAGCTTCCCACATTCGTCGATGATTGAAGCTGTTCATCACATTCACACTGACCTTGCCCAGAGCTGTCTCGTGCTTCGCTCAGAGAGACACATCCATGAGCAGGTGCCGGCTGGCAGTGTAGACCTGGAGAATGAATTTGAGACCACATGTGGGCTGGCTCTCCATTTCTGCTTTGACCCAAGGGGGTATCATGTCTGTTTGCATGATCCCTGCAATCCAAACAAGGTATGCAAGTCAGGCTTCTAAAAATGGGATTCCATTACATTATTATGGATAATGGTGTTCATGTCTCATCATGTTCCAATAACCTGGTGGACATAAGACAAAGGATTTGTTTTCAGTTGCTAACCTATCTTCATTCTTTGGCAAACAGGAAAGTGATTTTTACTCTTATGACTCAGAAAATCTGGCCCATCGTTGACTAGGATGATGCAGCAACACAATATAATTTCAAAGCACACAAGTGCAATGCCAAGAGCATCCACACATGACATTTATGAAACAAGAGCATCTTGTGCATTGAAAACAAAACAACTGCATCAAAACATGCTTCCCAAATTTGGTAAAGAACGTATTTGTCCCTCATTTCCATCACCAGTCTCAGTGCCTCATCTTCATTTCCATAACACGCACAAACAACAAAAGTACCATCAAATGCACATTGCACAATGATGTCACACTCACTGTACAATGACATCACATGAGTGTAATGTTATATATTAAAAAGTTCTAAGTTGTGTCTTAACTTAAACTTAAATAGGAATGGTAAATATATATGTGTGTATGTCTGTATATGTATATATATATATATATATATATATATATATATATTTGCGGGCCGGGGGGTCGGGTGAGAAGACCACAAGGTGGGGGAAGCTATCTCGGCTCCCACGAGACTCCTCGGAATTGTAGGCCGTCCCACACGGATAATTCCGTGACGCGACGGGTCGCTTAACCGAACGTGGATGCCAATAACTGAACCATGTGACCTATGGTTCTCCCGTCTCTGGGTTAATCGGGTTGCCTAATTAATCACGTGGTTTAATTACTGGGGAAACACGCCCTCGGTACACCTTGTCCGAACCGGATCACTCTACCGAATCACTTTACCGGATCGGATGCAGCCGAGCGACACTGCCAAGACACGTACCAGCTAAAAGGAACGGATCATTGGGAATAAAGTTCCGGCTAAGCTAGGATTCGGACCATGCTGGATCAATGGAAGAAAAGACAAAAACGAGCAGGGAACATTCCTCATGATAATTATTTATTTACAAGCAGGCGAGGAAAGCTATGTGGCACAGTGAAGATTTATTGGGGTGTGTTGTGCAGAGATAGAAAGAAGCATGTGGTACGACAATAAACAGGCAACTTACAAATGGGACACAGAGCAGACTTAACGCGGAAATAATAAAAATAACAATGATAACAATCTTGTACAGTCTTACTTAAGCAGACAGGCACCAGCGCACACACACACACACACACACACACACACACACACACACCGATGTAGAGGGAGTTTTGCAACGGGGGGGGGGGGGGTTGAGGCTATGATATAGGTACCTGTGCGCCCGATAGCACGACGTGCCACCAATACGTTTTGGGGGGGGGGGGTGGGGTGCTCCGGGGTGCGGTACCCGACAGTGAGTGAGTTGCCTCTGACCAAAGCCACACGTGTGGAGACTGCGCTCGTGAAGGAGGAGCTTGAGTGGAGAAGGGGCGAAGTCCAGAGGGCGAGGGTGGAGCAGTAGGCGGGGTCAGGTAGGCAGGTGGGGTCAACGTGGTGTGGGCGGAGATGAAAAGGTGGAGTCGAGCAGCAGGAGGTGGGTCGTGGTGGTGTCGACGAGGCGTGGGCGGAGACGAGGAGGCAGAGACGAGAAGCAGGAAATACAGACCGTCCGGGCCAGAGGGACTGGCCCGATTTTTATAGGGCCCGCAGCTCTGGGAGAGGGGCCATTCCGAATCCAAACGTCATCACCCGAATTGGGCGCTCCGATTGGCCCAGACCCCTCATGTGGTCCGCCAGCTTGGGCCGGAAACCGCCTCACTTCATTTCCGGCAAGGCCACCCCAAACAGCAGGAATATTGCGCTCCGAACGCACGAGATGACATGAATCGCCCACACCGAAATTGGCACGCGAATCATCCCACAAAAACCCCTGGGCGACTAGCCGAGGGTCCCGCATGCCTGCTCGGGCGTTCGACCAGCGTCGATCAACGCGGTCGTTCCTCGCGTGCCAACATGGCCTGCACTGTACATTCTCTGGCTCGATCGCAGCCTCGCTGGCCACAGAGACGAGAAGACGTTCACCATCCACGGAGAATCCACCGCTGCCAGTGAGGACCGAAGGTACATCACCATGGATAAATCAATGCACGTTTCACGAGAAGCGTACGCGTCTGCTTTCGAGCACATTACATATAGTGTGCGCGGTTCCGCCATTACGCACGTCGCCAGCGCTCATGTTCGCACGACTCCACTAGCGTGTGCGCGGGGCGAACACCAATATGTGTCGGGTATTGAGGTTAAAAAAAGAAAAAGCTACTTCTACCCACACACTCGTATCCTGCCCCACATGCTGTGGAGTCGGCTTTATTGGCCTCTGTACGTGTTTTGTTCAGCGTGGGCGCCGTGCTTTCCGCGTTTCCCGTGCCATGAAAAACATCATTCGTGCAGCCTCTTAAGAGGTATTTATTTGCATGCCTATTCTAATACAATTGGCAATTCTCCCCAGACCATCGGAAGCTCAAGTCGACAATCCCGCATTGCCAAGCGCACATCACTCGCCGAACACGCCGGGTTTAGGGCTCACCCGGGAACGAGAATCTCTGAGCAGCAGATCCCTCACTGCGGCGCCGCACACGCTGGACTCCAAGGCGCATGTGGCTGATTTACCTCAGGAATAATCAGAAAAGAATAAGAGTGGGGATGAAATGAAGGAAAAAAAATGATTGAAGCAACCCCTGCTATTAGATCATCGCAACGCACTCCCTTGTTGTCGCGCTAAACAAAAGGAAGGGGACTATCTACATGTATAATAATGGAATAACTGTCTTGGGACACCGATCTGTTGTATGCATGCCGTTCCGAGAACCGCAACAGTATTGTTGCGGTGACGGGTACCGAGGCATCAGCTCAGCTTGTTACTCAGGGGGATTAATCCCCGGTTGTCCTTGGTAGAGCCGGACCTGGGGCCACAGCTCACAATTAACGGTCTGGTACGGTGGGTTGTTTTAAAACCACGGACGTCACCCAGTCAACTACGACTTCCAGTGTCCGCCGTCTAATTATTCCGTTTAACCAGAGGTCACGTGGTTACCTGAGCGGGGAACGCGCCCTCGGCAAAGCACCAATGTTATCTGATTAGATTTTAATTAGGGTGGCCGAGCGTTTTAACCGCTGGTGCTTGCCGACTATTTTTTGGTCAAATCTGTGGTAATTACCTCCCAGTCTATCTCGGTTCGAACAATGCTAGACCAATAGAAGGAAAGGACAAACACAGACAGGTTGGAAATCGACAAATAATTTATTAACAATAGAATAAATAAATAAAAAGAACCTTTTATTTGCTGAGGTAAATAAAGAAATAATTTCAAAGCAAAATCAATCAAAACGCCAGGAAAGAGACAAAGAGCAGATGCTTATCGAGGGTTGACTTACAGCTAAACGCAAACAAGGGTACCCAGCAGATCATTCAGGGGGAGTGGTGGGGGAGAATCGTTTCGCTCACCAGAAAGTCGTCCGTGAAGCGAAAACGTCCTGAAAATGTGTGCGTGCGAGTCACGTCCGTCGCCAGCACCCAGCTTTGCTGTGCACCCTCTCGCGTGGCAGCCTTGAACACCAGTTGACGTCTGGAGGGCACCGAGACCGTCCGTCGCGGGTTTAGACCCTGGTGTTGTTGATCAAACCGAGCCTCACTTGTTGGCGGCACTGCTCACACTCACACGCGCACCACACGCTCGCTTGCCGAAGCACTCGGAAGGGTGACTTGTCTCGTCGGCGCTGGTTAGACACCCGCTTCTTGGTCACTTCTCTTGCCCTTTGCTTTTTCCTCTCTAGACTTTTCCTCCTCAGACAACGTCCCTCTTTCGCTCGTTTTAATATCCCCGGGCCGTCTCCATGTGGTGCCTTCCTCCCCAAGCTCACCCCGCCCCACTGGGGCACGGTTACCATGACGACCCATGCGCTCTCAAAAAAGGCAGGCGTCGGAGCTCGCGAAAGAATGCTGCTGAGGAAAAATGAGGGCGGGCTTCAGAGCTCGTGAAATAAATGTGTGTGAACATGTCTGTCGTAAAGAAAATCTATCCTTTACCCTTCTCAACGCATCCCATTTAAAATCCCATTAGACATGGGGATGGGGCTAATCTGAACATGCATTTAAGGAAATAACTGTCTGAGGACCTGGATGCGGGGATGCATTCATCAGACTGGATTCTGAAATCCGTAACTATGTATATATATATATATATATATATATATATATATATATATATATATATATATATATATATATATATATATATATATATATATATATATATATATATATATATATATATATATATATATATATATATAAAACGAAAGACCCACCCACCTCTCTCACCTGTGAATGAAGGGAATAGCCAATCAGCTCTCACCGAATCGACTACATCCAGGTGGCTAGGATTATATAAATGATTGACCTCTCCCATGCTCCTCTAACCAAAGTAGCTGCGTAAAGCAACCCAACAAGACTTACACAAGGTAAGTGTTAAACGCTGTTTCAAACTCTTCCCAGAGTTCCTCAACAACTATAAAGACGTTCACACATAGTACACACGTGAGAATCCCAATGCTACACTCCCCTCAGCTACCGGACCGGTTTCATCACTTATTGGCGAATCATCAGCGAGAGCACAGACAGCAATTCATACCAATGAGGCTCCCAAGCATGTACTACGTGCAAACATCAAAAGCAGTCAATATATAAATAAAGAAAGACCCACCCACATCTCTCTCCTGTGAATGGAGGGAATAGCCAATCAGGTCTCGCCTCATCAACTAAACCCAGGTGGCTGGGATTGAAATAATAATTGATCCCTTCTATACTCCTTTTGATTATATAATCATGTGAGGGGTAGAGCATCACCTGTGGTCAAGTGATTCTCAACCTGGTAACAGGGGAATTCACGCATTGCTTTCTTCCAAACCCATCCCTCGGTGTACTGCAGTTAGATTGGAGGGTGGTGGGCTCTTTAAAGGACTCTTTGAGGAGTCCGAAGTGAAGGCGTGCTGTGCCGGTTACTTTGAGCAGCGGCAGCAAGCTAATCTACCAGCTGCTTAGTTTGATGTCAAGGGTGTTACAATCACTGTTGTTGTCCCTCTATTCAACTGTGGTCCACCTTCATTTGTGCAAAAAGGCTGCGGTGAACCGGCTGAAATGGGATAAAGCTCCTGGAATCTGTAGCATTCATGATGAACTTCTCAAGGCTGGTGGAAATGCTGTACTCGTGTCATTGCATGCAGTTCTGTGCTCTGCCTGGAACACAAGCATCATCCCAACTGACTGGAAGAGGGGCCTTGTTGTCCCTCTCTGGAAAGGAAAGGGTGATCGCCAAGACAGCAACAACTACCGAGGGGTGACGCTGCTCTCAGTGCCAGGCAAAGTCTTTGCTCGGATAATTCTTGATAGGGTTCGGCACCATCTGCTTCAGCACCAGCGTCCAGAGCAGTCAGGCTTAACACCAAAGAGGTCAACGATTGACGGTATCCTTGCTTTTCGGGTCCTCACAGAATGCAGACAATAGTTTCGGCAGGGGCTGCTTACAGCCTCTGTTGATCTCCACAAGGAGTTTGATTCAGTGAATCCAGATGCCCTCTGGAGGATTCTTGGTCTTCGTGGGGTGCCACCAAACTTGATCAATCTGATGTCTGAACTATACTCTGGTACTGAGAGTGCTGTGAGATGTGGTGGTACCATCTCCAATATATTTCCAGTTGTTATTGGAGTTCGTCAGGGGTGGCTATTGGCCCCCACACTTTTCAGCGCTTGTGTGGATTGGATTCTGGAGAGAATGTCGGAGAGATCAAGCTACGGTGCATCGTTTGGTAATGTCAAGATCTCTGACCTTGATTTTGCAGATTATGGAGTCATCTTTGCGAAGACTCAATATATCCTTTTGCGGACCCTCAGGGTGCTGAATGAAAAGTCAGAGCCACTGGGATTACGGGTTTCCTGGGTCAAAACGAAGATCCAGGCTTTCAATGACACCTTAGGTGCTGCTGTCTCGTCTGTACCTGTTTGTGGCGAGGATGTTGAGGTCACGGAGAGATTCACTTTCCTTGGCAGTGATATTCATGTCTCTTCTGGCTGTGAGCCAGAGGTCAACAGACATCTGGGTCGGGCCTGGGGAATCATGGATTCACTGGATCACGGGGTTTGGCGCTTTCGGTACCTGTGCAGGAGGACGAAAGTCCAAGTCTTCAGGTCCTTGGTGCTTCCAATCTTTCTCTCTGGATGTGAAACTTGGACTCTGACCAAGGATCTGGGATGGAGACTTAATTTCTTTGGTACCAGGTCTCTTCAGAGAATCCTTGGCCATCGCTGGTCGGACTTTTTATCCAACGATCGGTTGCTGACTCAAATGAGATTTGTTACCTGCATGGCCAAATGGAGGCCCCTGGAGTACCAGCAGAAAATGGATGCAGCGACGTGCTGCTCCGGTAGATGCTCCCATACCTGACCTGACCTTGGTTGAGGTGAAAATCTGGCATCTGTAGGCCGCCATAAACAGGTGAATGATTGTCTGTTGACCCTTCCCCATTGTACTCTTCGTCCTTCTTATACCTTCATTTTCCTTCAAACCTCATTACCACACTTTCATTTTGCAACTTCGTATTCAACCCTTATTCCAAAGCCATTATTTTCTGACGTCCATACTCGAACCTCATTCCCAAACCTTCATTTTCCGACATCCATCCTCAAACCGCCATTCTAAAACCCTTACTTTCCGACACCCGGACTCGAGCCTCGATCTCAAACACACATTCTCAACCGCAGCTCATGAAACAAATCGAGGCGAAGGGATTTCGATGGAGCAGGCTGTTTTTTAACACCGATGAGACGGGATTATTCTGGAAGACGATGCCATCTTGTACCTTGGTCTCCAAACAGGGTCGTGGTTTTAAGTATCACATTTTCCAGAATCCTAACCCCCCATGATATTGGAAGGTTTATTGTACATAAAACTGAAAAACATCCGTGGACAGTGAACCCTTGTCGAGGTAAGTTTTGATCAACCTCTGTGAATATGTCTATTAATTACGTGCTACTTATTTTTGGACCTTGACTACGTCTATTAATTACCTTTATGAATTACGGACTATTGGAACATACCTTTTAGACATGTAGTCCTTTGAAGCTCTTACACCTTTTAGACCCTGAACACCCATAAGACCCTTTAGAACACCAAGACCCTTTAAGACTCCTCAGACCCATTACAACCCTGAACCTTCAATGCCCCCAAGACCTCCAAGACCCCAATAATCGTTAGACTCCTAAAATCCTCTTGGACCCTTTAGACCCCAAATATCCTTTCAGACCCTTTATAACCTGAAGACCCCAAATACCCCAAAGACCCTTCCTGGTCAAAATTAGTCAAATGTCAAGGTCATTGACATCCAAAACATGTAAATCACCTCTTAGGTGGCAATGAGAAAATGTACCAACTAAATTTGCAATGCACAATATTCCATCATGTAAGACACTTGATAGGTCAACTTTTTCAAATTACTGAATTGCCATTTCTATGGCAACTATTGTTTATTTGGATTTCACAAGTTTTTGCACGACATCTTTCTCGTTATATAGTTTGTGAATCTGCGATCAATTGATACCAAAACTTTTCATTTCCCCTAAAATTGTTGATTTTTACCAACAAAAAAATATGGACATAAATTTGACATTTTAAGTCAGTGAAGTTGAGAAAAACAACTAATATTTCAGTTGCTGCTCAGTTTGCCAGAATAAAATGAAAAGAGGGACACACCTGGCCATCAAGTGATCTGCAGATGTGATGTCATGTGGCTGTTGTGCGTTTGGGTGCCGCAGTAGCCGGCTGTGTGGTTGAGAAGCGACCATGCTCTTGTCGGCCACACGGATTGTGCACACAGGGCTTTGAGCACCACCACGCAGCACTGCTGTATGACAGAGATGTGTGCGTGTGAGAATGCTGTACAAACAATGCAATCACCATGACAAAGCTAAACAAGGAAATACAAGGAACTTCGATGCATGAGGCTGTCAGTAACCCATTTCTAGTGAAATTCCCAAAATCCAGATTCACTGCCCTCCTCCTCTCATTTGTTCCTCTTTCTCTCGCTTGTGGAACCAATTTCTCCAGTCTCTTTCTTCCCTCCTGGACTTCAATATGGCTGTTCACCAGCTCCTCAAGTCACCCCTCATAGTTACTCATGATATTTTCTATCCTCATTAACCCTCCTCAAACCTACCCCTTCGTTTGCTGATTATTGTGTTTGCTCCCCCATCCTCCCAATTTTTACATTTTTGTTCCATTGCTGTTTCATCCCCGGGTTTCCCTTCCTATTATATCACTACTGTCAATCGACAGAGTAGGTGAGCTATCACCGGTGCCTTGAACAAATTTCAAATTTCTTCCAAATCTGCGGGTGGTCTGGTCTTCACAGATAGTCCTTGCCACCGGGTTACACGACTCATCATCTCGCATGGTTGCTATGGGGGCAGCAGCTCCTGTGTTATAAACGATTTTTTTCACACACAGGTGTTCACAGTCATCTGTGACCAACCATCTTCAGCTATGAAGGGCAACCATTAATTGTTGTAATCGAATCAAAAGATGCAATTTCCAAGAAGGACATGTGACTGGACCCTTTGCACCTATTGGCAGGCAATGTGAGGGGCTTGATCACCTTTCAGGTCCTGTTTGCTGCCGAATGACTGTTGTGCTGCTCTTGCCACGTCGATAGGTCTCACCACACACATCAGACACTTATGTGGATCTGTGATACACATGGGATGAGGGGGTATGGAGTAAGGGTGCAGGGGGGGGAGAAAAAAAGCTATTTTGAGTGTTGGGAGGGTGAAGTTTAAACCTATTAAATTGCTAACTAACAAATTCGGTGGTGGAATGGTTAGACTTTGACTATCTGCTCAGAGTCTGGGAAGTTTGTGGTTTGAACCTTGGCTGAGTCATATAGAAAATGAATGGTACTTGCTGCTTTCTTGCTTGATGCTAAGCATTTTGAAAGAGCATGAACACACAAGCATTTGTTGGCAACCACAAACACAAGTTTGATGGGCTCAACAGCCTCCTGCATTTAAGTTGCTCAAGAGGCAAATTATTATTTATATTATCAGTGATGCACACTAACACAATAACACTTTTCTGTCGAAGAGCCCCATACACAGTTTACAAATGGGTTCAATCTTCAGCGCAGTAAACCACAGTGTAATAAATTCTGAGGGAATACGAAACAGTTTTTCAATTTGACGATCTTTCGGACAGCAGAGTGTGCAGATGTTCACAGATGAAGGAATCAAAGAAGGAATTATTATTATTATTATTATTATTATTTTGCATGCAGCCTATGGGTGTTAGAGTTGCTTCATTGCTGGGAACGTGGGTGTGCCGCTGATGCAGTGCCCCCTGTTTGCAATAAGCTGGTACTCACTCAAAATTAAATGCAATCAATCTGAAGATGGCAGATAAACAACTTGCTCAAAGTGAAACCAAAATGAACAACTCAAGAAACGTGTGATCAAAGAAAGACATAGTCGATCGACAAGCAATCAAATAGATTTCACGAACAAAACTATTGAGCAATCTTCTTACCACTTTACGGTGGTCAGAACATATCACATGACAGAGTTTGGAACAAAAATTACAAAGGATGGTCCCACCATGCCGAGCTCTACCGGAGCAAGAGGTCCAAATTACCCAATCAGCAATGAGATGATGGATGCAAAACTTCCAGAAGTACAAGAAAAGTTACAAAAAACAAGCAGCAGATAAATTTCTTTCATCATCTTTCATTACAGCAAATAACATTCCTCATCATTCTTTAAACAATAAATTACCATCCATCCATCCATCCATTGGGACCATACACTGAACAGAGTGTCGGTGCTGCCAAAGCAGTCTCCTGGGCAATTTGGCACAATCCTGGATGGGTCGCCACTCTGACGTAGGGTACTCGAATGGCTCAATCATTCCAGCAAGCTGGTACTCATTTTGCCGACCTTGCAAGGATGACAGGCTGAGTCAACCCCACCTGGTATTAATTTTCAACAGCCAAGCAGAATTTGAATTCAGGACCCATGGATCCCAAACACACCACCCTAACCATTAAGCCATCACCAGGCATGACCAGGAACCACTCACTCAGGATGACGGAGTACGAACAACTCGCTCTGAATGACGTGGCGCGGCAAAAGCGGTCATATTAAACATCGCCCAAAAACGCTTGGAATGCCAAACAATGTGTGAATTGGACAAATGAACACTTTTAGCAGTCTGAATTGCTGCTGTGATCAATTTCACAGTTTAAATTAATTACCATCCACCAGTAATCCATCATCTTGGATCACTTCCGTTGAATTAAGAATATTAAATGGATTACTCCAAATATTTTTGATGTAAGTGTAGTGTTAGAGTTTTAATTTAAGTACATCTATCTATAATGGAGCAGTTGAGTGTATAGTTATGGATCTGGGGTTCAAGTTCGACCACGAGGGGAAGCCCTTGGATTTCTCCCAAACACCTGGTCCTGAGGGCACAGTTAAGTCTGCAGACTGGCGGGTTGCCAAGCAACCACAAGTACCGATTGGCACTCCCAAACCTGATAGGGTTTGCAATACTTCACGTGTTACTGTTTTCGGTGGATTGGCAGCATCGGGGGGGGGGGAGGGGGGGTGGTTCATGCCCTCAATGCGTTCTCGAGTTAACCTATCATATCAGGTCCAGCCGAGCAGAGCTGCCGAGTATGCACCGGCTAATAAGAGCAAATTATTGGGGCAGAATTTCCTGGATAACCTGTGTGCGGACTACACTCGAGCAATTGAGGAAAAGGCAGAACTAGGTGGGTACATTTATAATGCAAGCAATATATAATACAAGTGAAATGCAAAAAAATTTTTAAAGGACAATAGAAGACAGTGCAGAGCAAACCGGATACAAGGAACTTCTACAATCTTATTTACACAAACACGACAGGTGCCATCAGACACACACCCAAGGAAATTAGAGAGCAAAGAGAGATCGAGAAAGCATGAGGTGTTGATGACCTCTATCGTACCTGGCATGGCCGACGGGCCCATGCTTCCCAGTCACTTAGGAGGGGGAGGGGTGAAGAAAACTGGGGGTGTCTAAGGTTCTTGAGTGGGGAGGGTACAAATGAGTGCAAGTAAATGTAGATGGGGGCATTGAGAAGGAAAAATGAGAAGAGGTGCGTGTCTGCAGAGTTGCTCTTTTCAGCTCTTGTGCATCCACGGCAGACGAGATATAAGATAAGGGACAAAATGTGTGAGAGGAAAGCTTAACAATGACGTGTGAGGAAGTCTGTAAATTTAAATGCTAACAGTCAATGATTGGTCTGGCATTCTGCCCCTTCCTCCACCCAATACTCTGCTCCGCCTACTCCATTTCCACCTTCCTCCTCATACCACTGATCAAGGCAGAACTCTCTCCTCTTCACCCAGCACCCACCTTTGACTCTCAACCAAACTCTTGTTACTCAACCACTTCTCAACTTTTTCTCGCTACTTTGCAGGGTATTTTATCGATGTCTGGCGAGGGAGGAGCTCAAAGTCGGATGAGGAAAATTGGGAGGAACTTCCCAGCACCCTCGTTAGTGTATGGAAACTTTCCCAAGAAGTAGGCCACACCCCCGAACTCGTCCATGCGATGGAGTTCCAAGATCAACATGAAGTGTGGGTTTCTGGGAGCACTTTCCGATCCTGAACATGCACTGGGTACCAAACAGGGGTCATGATTGAGCAGAGCGCCAGGGATATTCAGACGATGTTGAACGGATTCCAGCACATACTTGCGCTTTGAGTGACATGCCAAAATGTTCTGAACACAAGCATCCGCCATGGCAGATAGCGTCCATGGTTCCCCGATATCCTCAAAGGATAGTAGTGAGCGTCCAGGGTGTTGATTGTTGTTGCGGCATTTGTAGCAGTTGTAATGAGGTGGTGGAGGAAGCATTGTGGTGAGGTGGTTGAAGCATTTGGAGCAGTTGTGTTGAGGTGGGTAAGCATATGTTATTGTGGGGATTTTTAAGAAGGCGTTGTGGTGGTCATATGAAGGTTGTAGCATTGTGGTTCAACCTGTTCCTCATTCTGGCCTTGTCTTTGCCTCTGTTTCCACTGGTGCACTCATCTCGTTGTTCTCTCCACTACACTCTCATCCATCATTCGTACCTCTTCACTTGTGTACAAATAAATTGTACTGAATATTGTTTGAAAAAAAACAAACAGTGAAAGTATGTCTGTCTGCTATTAAACACCACAGGGAGCATCGTAATGTAATTTGAAATGAACAGGATGAAACGAACATTATAAATATGGATGTGTCCCCCCAACAGGGGGGAGACCCTCTCGAGAACAGGACCTAGATGTTCCTATAGTTGGAAGCAAGTGCCCCGGAGGCAGTGGGGGGAAAGAGAGTGGCACTTGTATATACGGAAGAATTGTTGCTCAGCTGGTGGGTTGCCCAAATAGCTCAGATGGCAGAGCACTGGTACGATTTGCCAAAGGACCTGGATTTGATTCCTGGTCTGAGCACGTAATTTTTCCACATAAATTTATGATATTCACCATTTGATTATGTCATCAAATGGAAGATTATATCGGCAAATGAAAGACCAAATACTACATCGGAGTCACCAGGAGGAACCAGAATAAGTACAGAGCAAAGATAGTCATTCGGAAAAACCTGGATAGGATTTGGGTTTCAGCTATCCTCAAGCTCATCCAGGCACAGCCAAGTGAGCCTTAGAAAAATAATCTTGTAAAAATTAATTTCACTTGATCAATAAAGGAGAGAAATGAAGCGTAAAAGAGAGATAAAAGAGAAGAAAATGAACAAAAATAAGAGAGAAAGCAAGAATCAGAATGAATACAGAGAAATGTGAAAAAATAGAAAGAAATGTGAAAGGAACAAAGATCAAAGATGTCAGGAAGAACCTGGATAGATAGATTTCCGAACTTGACAGAGCGGTGTTCAGCAAATAACCTCAAACTGAATGTTAGTTAAACTGAGGAAGTTATCGTGGATTTTAGGAAGTCTTGTGCTACACATGCCCCGATCAGCATTGATGGTCTGGATGTTGAGACTGTGAGTTCCTTCAAATTCTTTGGCATCCACATTTCATGTGATAAGTCCTGGACACTGAACACTGGAAGTATCACTCAAAAGGCCCAGCAGCGCCTGTACTTCCTTAGACGGCTGAAAACATTTGGTCTGCATCATGATGTTTTAGTGAACTTTTACCATCGTGTTATTGAAAGTATTTTAATGGAAACAATTATTGTTTGCTTTGGCAACATCACTGCACACAACCTCAGGTTGTTGAAAAGAGTTATTAATGCTGTGCAGAGGATCATTGGTGTTGACAAGCCTGCACTTGAAGTTATCTACACATCCAGATGTTTTGCCAAAGTGTCAATTATTGTTGAAGATGCTGGTCATCCTGTGTTTGACAAGTTCAAACCACTATGTTCTGGCCATTGGTACTGCATACTAAAACATCCACCAACTGTTTCAGGATTAGCTTTTATCCGAGTGTGGTCTGACTTTTAAACCATGAATCTTGATTTTTTACATGTCTGGTTTTCTTTTTTGTTAAATTATATTTCTATTTGAGAGCACTTGTATTCATGCCAATAAAATTATCTGCATCTGTATCTGTACAAGTTTGCTTTTGTATCCATCTTTTTCACCCTGTGCATCTTCCCCGACTCATCATTCTTCCCCATGTCTATTATTTGTCTCAGTCTTCCTCTATTTTGTCCCTCAGGCCTGCTGTTGGTGTTCCCCTTCTCTTTATGCTGTTTCTGTTGTCCTGTTGCATCCTGATCCGTTCTGTGTTCTTGCTCTTCTACGAGCCTTGAATTTGTATCCAAAATAAAAAATAAAAAAAAAGCAAAAGGATTTGGGAATTTTTTTTTTTGAACAACTTCAAACCTTGTGTTCATGTAGCAGCTATTCTTTAAAAAGCAAATCAAAAAATAGGAAGAATAAAAGGATGCTTTACCGGATTTACCAAGAAAAAGTTGAAACTTTGTATAAATCTAAAGTTCATCCAGGTCTAGAGTATGATAGTTCCACATGGAGTCCGTGGTTGAAAAAGGACAAAAATTTAGGAGAAAAAAAAAGTGCAGAAGCAATGTTTACCATTGTGTCCGGAGACAAAAGTGTTGGAATTTGTTGAAGAAAGGACAGCAAATGCCGATCTGAATGAAATGTACAAATATCTTCATGGATACAACCATTGTTCTCCTGACTTTTTCTTGACAGCTCCGCTTAGATTGAGAGGGCACTCAATAAAGTTGACTCGGAACATGGATGTAGAACCAATGTCAGGAACAATCTTTTCACGAATCGCATCATGCAGCCATGGGATATATAGCTTCTTGGATCACGCAGCGACTGCACGATCAATGCAACGGAGAGAATCGCTTAAAGAAACAGAGAGTAGCCCATAGCTGTTACCCGAGCTGTTAATAGACCAGGTGTACCAAGTAAAATGCCAAAGTGCATCAGGAAATTGTTAAAACTCCAATTTGTATTTCTTTGTCCCCTCTCAAAACAATGTAAAACTGTAGCCCAACGTACTTCAATAACTGCTGAAGCCATGATGGTGATTCCAACATAAGGAAGTTACTTTGTCTCCAGGCTAGTGCACACAAACCAAAATTTAAAAATATACAAAACATTAATTGTTACACCACGAAAACAAATTCAATGCAAAATAATGTGGACTCACCCAAACCAGGGCAGGATTGTGGGAAGCAGGAAAAATGGACAGAACCATTCCAAAAGCGATACATAACTAACACATCCCCCAAATCAATTGAAACAAGCATGAAAACATTTTAATAACATCGATGGATTTCATCCACACCACAATAACAAGATAAAAGAATAACAAGAATAACAAGAAAAAACATTAAGCATGCTATTATTTATAAAAACGATATTGGCATTGACATTTCCACAAATGTGGTAATACACACAGTGGAGTGAACCAAAACCCAGGATTGAGTAGGGGTTGGGGGGGGGGGGGGGGTCAGTTCAGGCAAATGCGCCAGAGCAGCGCGTCGCTACATCCTCTTTCCGCCAGTACTCCAGGAGCCTCCTAGCCATCTGGCCATCCCCCAGGCAGACGCATGGCCCATCGCCATCTCCTTGTGATGCTGATCAAACTGCTGCAACCACGAGGCACATGCTCGGGCAATTGCCCTCTATTCATGAGGCTCCATTGCTGAGAGAATCTGGTGAGCAGGATCAGAGTCAGGAAAATGAGCCACATGTCCATACAACTGCAGTTGACGCTCACGGACTATGCAGTCAACAAATCTCATTTGAGTCTCTCTCAGCAACTGCTCATTGAACACAAAGTATGATCAGTGATAGCCTAGGATTCTCCAAAGAGACCTGGTACCAAAGGAATTGAGTCACCATCACAGATCGCTGGTCAGAGTCCAAGTCTCACATCTGTAGAGCAAGACGGGAAGCACCAAACACCTGAAGACTCGGCCTTCAGTCCTCCTGCATAGGTACCGTCAGCACCACACCCCATGATCCAGTAAATCCAGGACTCCCCAGGCCCAACCTAGATGTATATTGACCTCTGGCTCACAGCCAGCACAGACATGAATATCACTGTCAAGGAAAGTGAATCTCTCCGTGACCTCAACATCCTCACCACAAACAGGTACAGACAGGATAGCAGCATTCAAGATGTCATTGAAAGCCTGGATCTTAGTTTTGACTCAGGAAACCCATAATCCCAGCGGCTCCGACTCTTCATTCAGTGCCTCGAGGGCCCCAAAAGGATATCTACAGTCTCTGCAAAGATGACTGCATCATCTGTGAAATCAAGGTCAGAGATCTTGACATTCCAAAATTATGCACCGCAAGTTGATCTCTCCGATATCCTCCCTAGAATCCAGTCCGTACAAGGGATGAAAAGTGTGGGGGCCAGAACACACCTCTCATGAACTCCAGTAACAACTAGAAATAAGTCAGAGATGGTACCAACACATCTCGCAGCACTCTCAATACCAGAGTATACAATAGTTCAGACATCAGATTGATCAGGTTTTAGTAGCCCCCCACGAAGACCAAAAATCCTCCAGAGGGCATCCCGATTCACTGAATCGAATGCTTTGCAGAGATCAACATAGGCTGCAAGCAGCCCCTGCCAAAACTTTCATCTGTGTTCAGTGAGGACCCAAAGAGCAAGGATAGGGTCAATCATTGAGCCCTTTATTGTGAAGCCTGGCTGTTCTGGATGCTGGTGCTCAAGCAGATGGTGGCGAACCCTATCAAGAATTATCCAAGCAAAGACCTTGCCCAGCACTGAGAGTAGCATCAAAACTTAGTCGTTGCTGCAGTCTTGGCGATCACCCTTCCCTTTCCAGAGAGGGACAAGGCCCCTCTTTCAGTCAGTTGGGATGACGCCTGTTTTCCAGGCAGAGCACAGAACTGTGTGCAACGACACGGGTATAGCAGTTCCACGAGCCTGAAGAAGTTTAGCATGGATGCCACGGATCCTAGGAGTTTTACCCCATTTCAACCGGTTCACCGTAGCCTGTCTTTCCACATATGAAGGTAGATCACAGGTGAGGGTCAGCAACAGGGATAGTAACACCCTTGACATCCAACTCGCCAGCTGGAGGATCAGCTTGGCACAGCCGCTCAAAGTTCCCGGCCCAGCGGGCCTTCACTTCAGACTCCTCTGTCAAGAGCGCACCAACCTCCACTCTAACTGCAGTACACCGAGGGATGGGCTTGGAGGAATGCAATGCGTGAATTCCCCACATGAGATTCAATTGACCACAGGTGATGCTCTACCCCCTCACAGATTCCTCGCACATAGGCCTCCTTTTCCACCCTCAGTGCACCACAGTTTTACACCTCAGCTCTCTGAACAGTTCAGCTCTGCCATTCAGCCTGACCCTGCGACTCTGGTCAATGGTATCCAGTGTCCCTTTAGAGACAAAATTCTTCTTTGCCCAACGGTGAGTTCCAACACATCTACCAGCAACATGAAGGACGGTGGTTTGAAGGCACTCCAAAACTCTTCATGATTCCCCAAAATACCCAGATCCCCAAATCTCCACTCAGTCTGTTCGCAAACTCCTCAGCTATCCTCTCATCCTTGAGCTTGCCAACATCCAGCCGAGGCTGGGATGGTACCATTCTCCAGGATTTACGCTGCAACGGCAGAGTCACTACAACAAGCCTGTGGTTGGTATTGAGAAACTGAGCATTCTTGTACACCCTGCAGTTTTGGACCATTCTCCAGCGACCATCAACGAGCACATGGTCAATCTCATTTGCCACACCACTAGCGTTGGAATTACAAGTCCGGCTATGAGCTTGTGGGCACTGAAACCATGTCCCAACCACCCCAAGTCCAGGACTTCTTGCAAAATTAAGGAACTTAGTGCTATTCTGGTTCACAGTGCCAGAAGCACGGGACCAACACACATTTCATAATCATCCCTTTCAGTTCCAATCGATGCACTGAAATCACCCAAGACTAGAAGAGTATCTCACCTGGGGCACTGATCAATCACACATTCGAGCGTGGCATCGAATGTGTCCTTCATGGTGAGATCACTCACCTCAGTCTGAGCATATACCTGAGACCAGAGAAATGCCACCCAAGGAGTGACAAATCCTTCGTCTCATAATACGCTCATTGACCGGTGTTACCTCAATTACCTTTGGAATCAGCTTATTGGACACAGCTCCAGCAACTCCTTGGGCATGATAACCAACAGAGCGACCAGACCAATAGTAGGTGTGACCACCCACCATGATCTCACCGCAATACAGTCTCCAAACCTCAGAGAGTGCTGCGATACCGATGTTCAAATGCTTGAGCTCAGATGACAACAGAGACAGGTGGTCATCCTCTCTTCGAGATGGGACATTCCAGGCACGCACCCAAAGGGACCGCCTCGGGTTAACGCAAGGAGACCACCCTCTGCACCACCCTGACACCTCAGCACCACCCTGACACACAATATTGCAATCTGACCCGGGAATGTTACCGCGTGGTTTTCCTCTTATCATCAAAGAGTGGGGTCCCGAAGGCTTTGCCCCAATCCCATTATCCGGTGAGCTGCCCTGTGGAGGGCAGCTCCATTGGAGGTACGCCCACTGAGTGGGTTTTTTTAGATTTCTTTGTGGTACGTTTTGCGGAGTGAAGGGTTTTACGGTGGCTTTAGTGCAAATCCTGCTCCAACCTCCTAATAAATAGTAACCCAACTACAGGAGAACTTCCACAAACACAGTTGGGCACGAGATATGGATGGCCGTTGGCTCAGAAGGTGCTCCTCCACCCTTTGACAGGTTTTGTTCTTCATCCTGCTGGGTGTCCATATCATACACCTTCCTCACCAAGAAACTTAGTGGGGGAGACGGTTTAGTTGCCGCCAACCCGACCATGGAACAGGTTAGCACAGGTTTACATGGTACCTGCAGCAAGTCACAGATCTAGTCTGACCTGACCTGACACTAATCTGAACTGACCTGGCATAATTAATGGCCTTATTTAATTACATCCTTCACGATGCTCGGCCACCTTCACTCTGGGATCTTAAGGCGTTTCCTGGGTAACCTCAACGGGGTCTGAAGCCCCCACATTTTTTGGCCTGCTCAATCATGCTTTGACTTGGAAAAGGCTGCAGCGAATTCTTCACGATAAAGGTTTTTTTTTCACTTTCCTCACTCATTACACCAGAAACGTCCCGGGTGAGCATCTAGGTGGACTAGTGTTACATTAGCCCTCATCCAGTCATCAGACCACAGCAAGACCGTAAGCAACAAGGATGGGTCACAGGAAGGGTGATCCAGGGGCTTGGTTCAGGTCCCGAATGTGCATTATGGATCATGGAGGAGACCATGGGTAGCGGAAAAAGTCCACTCCTATCCTACATACAAACAACGATTGACGCAGGCTCGGGGCTGGGGTGCCAGCTCGATGCATGTACTCTACATGTTAAATGAAGAGCTCCGAGCTCTGCCGGGGCTGGCAAGCATCTGAGCCAGTTTTTGGTCCTGGAGCCTGGCAGGGCATGGCTAATGCCACTGTGGCCCAACAGAGGAGTGGGTTTAGGCCACAAAATGTCGCAATCAGGTCCTCGCTCCATTCTTAGCCCGGGACTTATAAACGGGAGCAGCACGGAGCCATTGACAGAGCTTCTTCAAGGTAGAGCATTGAGTGTGTGCAGCTGCCCTTCTTTGCTCCTTTCATTTATTTTCACCACAGACTGATCGAGAGCATGCGAGTGGGACTCACTGCCTTGCCATCAACGTGCCACCACCCCTGTGGAGCCAGACGGGTTCGCCAACCTACCGCATTTGGCGAATCAGTGCGGAGCACAGTGCCAGGAGTCCCGGTGGACGAACAAGGAGATAACGCGCCATGTCACAAGATGGGAACGCTCATGCAGAGCATCACACAGAGGTACACGTTTTTACGTATACAGATATTTAGACGGTTAGGTTAGGGAATTTAATCCTAATTGCATCAAATCTGACTTTTACCAAGTTGCATGAAATTGAATTGCATTAAATCAGTAACCCAAAACTTCGAAGTGAAAAACAAATTTTACAAATTTCAGAAAATTAATTAAAAATACAAAATTTGAGTAGGCGTCTTGGTTGGATAGGTGTTAATTCTTGGCAGATGCACCTTGGACAGCAGTTACAGCTGTGAGTCTGTTGGGATAGGTCTCTACCAAATTTGCATACCTAGATTGGGCAATATCTGCCCAGTCTTGTGTACAAAACTGTTCAAGCTTGGTCAAGTTGCATGGGGAGCATTGTTGAGCAGCAATCTTAAAGTCATGCAGCAGATTTTCAATTGGATTTAGGTCGGGGGCTCTGGGCCACTCAAGGACATTTATCTTTTTTGTCTTAACCCACTCCAGAGTAGCTTTGGCTGTGTGCTTCGGGTCACTGTCAAGCTGAAAGGTGAACTTCCGTCCCAATTTCAGCTTTTTTGCAGATAGCAGCAGGTTTACCTCTCAGACTTTTCTGTATTTTACTCCATCCATTTTCTCTTCTATTCATGACAAGTACCCCAGTCCTTGCTGATGAGAAACATCACCATAACATGATGCTCCCACCGCCATGCCTCACAGTTGGGATGGTGTTCTTTGGTGATGTGCTGTGTTAGGTTTATGCCAAACGTAACGTTTTGCATTTAGGCCAAAAATTCCCATATTGGTTTCGTCAGACCACAAAACATTTTGCCAAATGGCTTCAGAATCTCCAGCGTGGTTTTCTGCATATCTCAAACAGGACTCAAGGTGGGGTTTTTTGAGTAATGGCTTCCTTCTTGCCACCCTACTATACAGGCCAGACTTGTGGAGTGCTTGGGATATTGTTGTGCCATGCACACAGTGACCAGTCTTTGCCATAAAGGCCTGTAGCTCTTTCAGAGTTGCCATTGGCATCTTGTTAGCCTCTCCGACGAGTCTCCTCCTTGCCTGTTCATCCATTTTAGAGGGACGGCCTGATCTAGGCAGGATGTTGGACTGTTGGTGGTACCATATGACTTCCACTTCTTAATGATTGTCTTGACTGTGCTCCAAGGGATGTTCAAGGCCTTTGAAATATTTTTATACCCATCCCCTGATCTGTGCCTTTCCACAACTTTATCCCAGAGGTGTTTTGAGAGGTCTCTGGTGCTCATGGTTGAGTCTTTCCTGTGAAATGCATTTCCCAGCAGAGGAAAGCAACAGGATCAGCTGATTTTATCCTGAAATGATCAGAATCACTGCAATTTAACACATTTAACACACAATTAATTTGGTGTGTAATTTTGAAGGTGATTGGTTACACCTGAGCTAATTTACAATTGCTATTATAAGGGGAGTGGACACTTATCCAACCAAGATATTCTAGTTTTGTATTTTTAATTAATTTTCTGAAATTTGTAGAATTTGTTTTTTCACTTGGAAGTTGTGGGCTGCGATGTGTAAATAAAAGTGAAAAAGTCTGATTCAATGCAATTTAATTCCAGGCTAGAAGGCAACAACAGGTGAAAATTTTGAAAGGGGGCAGTGACTTTCTATAGGCACTGTACATATTATATACATGCATGATATTTGTGTGTAAAACACGTGATGCGCAATTTGTTTCGCTGATAATGCTCGATGACCCTGGCTTTGCAAAGCTTTGGCCGACTCCACAACAAAAGCTCCTTAATTGTTCTCTGCACAGTCATTATGGACTACACACTGTTGGCCTGTACTGGAGTCGTTGAGCTATCAATGGGGTGTAGGAATAATAGAGGTGGGTCGGAGGCTAATTGTCCTTTATGTTTATCCTTTTGTGTTGCTTTGGGGGGTTTGAATCCATTCCTCCCTTTTTTTGGTAATTCGGATGCACCTTGGACGGCAGTTACAGCTGTGAGTGTTTTGGGATAGGTCTCCACCAACTTTGCATACCCAGATTGGCCAATATTTGCCTCTACCTAAATCGGGATAGGTCTCGACCAACTCCACGGGGTAATTCTTCAGCATGGCAAGTAACCCGCGTGGTTTTTCAAATTGCAACCCCCAACCCCAAACCGTGCCCCGTGCACAACACTTTGCTTTGCAAAAATAAATACCGGACTTGAGTCTTTAATACTCTCCATTATGGAAACTATTGCACTGTTCATTTATTATCTACGTCTGGTGACACTGTTTGCTCTGTCAGTGTGTGGTTGTTGAGTGGGCAGCAGCTGGTACACCCAGGTGAACGCATGCCATACGTGAACGTCCCATCTTTGACCAAGAAGGGAAACCACAAAGTGAGTAACAAGTGTGTTGAATTTCACGGTATGTAACCACATGGTTCATGAGACTGTGATCCCACATTCAAATCCAATATGCTGTACTAATTTGTCCATAGTTTTCTAATGTCCTTGTAATTAATGTAAAAGTAGAATGACGTCTCATAACGTTCTCGGCGTCGTGCTTGTGATCAAAGTATGGGTTCCTCCATGACCCTTAGATTGTTGTGAACAAGCAGATATCACTATCCCTGCCAGGTACAGCCTCATCCCAGAATCACTGTGGCTCATTTGGACGTTTCCATTTTGTCCTCCAGTTGGAAAAGAAAAGAAGGCTTCACCCATTATAGTAAAAACTGCTGTATTTATAGAGTTCAATCACAAGGTTCAAAACCTAAAACAGCTCGATCCCAGAAAGAGAAAATAATCCTTTAATGCAATGCTTTTACAGCCTCGTTATGGCATTTCCTTACCTTCTACCTTTTCTGGCAAGGCATCGGGCCTTGGCACGGCAAAGCACTGCATCATTATGTAGGCTTGAGGCTTCTCAGGCTTATGGACATCTCTGTTGTCATCCTCGTGTGGAGGGTTCAGCAACATTCGGCAAGTGAAGGAACGTTCACCGGGGCTGCTGTCTTGATGCTTCTGCTGCTGTACACTGCTGGGCCTCGACATGCTGTTCGCTGCTCACCCGTGTAGTGTGGAAAGGGGGATGGGTATTGGGGTAGAAGGGAGACAGGGGACCACAAAACAGCGAAAACATTCACATTTAAATGGCATTTTGTTCACAATAGACCTGTATAATTTATTTAATAGTTCCATGCAGGACAAGGTATGAAAGGAGAGCCAAGAGATAATTGAAGAACTTTAAATGAACAATTATTGCAATAATAAATAAATAAGCAACTGGGTTAATGTACTTAAATACAAGATATTTAGTTTGAAAAAAGGTCACAGATAAAGGACTCATTTGCATGGAACACTCCAACGACTAAACGTGCGAACAGTTGTGATTAACATATTCTCAGTGAAGACATATTCCCTTTTGACATTAACAATGTTGACATTGTAAATGAACATCGAACGACAACCTCCCCCCAACCCCAACTCTTTTTCCCAAATCTCCCCCCTCTCCCCAGTTAAACCTGTTTCATAATCAAATTAATCAAGCACGCACATGCAGTGGTAAGCCTTGACCCGAGTAAGACAGCAGGTGCAGATTTCTCACCAAGGGATTTCGGTAGAAGAATTCGCACAAACTTTGCGTGATCTCCAACGTGCAGAAGACTGTACACGCTACTGCCGAGAAGTTCCTTTTGCTCGTATCGCAGATATCTGCGCACGTTCTTCGAAACAAACACCATGACCCCTTCTTCATTCACCGCAAAAAAAAAGCCACCCAAAGCCTGCTTGCAGCACGATGGAAAAGGGGGGGGGGGAGATTGACAAAGGCCCAAAGTCCATAAGTCCAACAAAGTCCTCTCCAGACCAAAAGTTCCTTGATAGAAAAGCAGTTTTGAGAGCAGGCAATGGAAGGAGATCAGATATGACAAACTCTAAAACATAAGCTACTCAAGTAGGGTAATCCAGAGAGCTCAGAGTGGACCTCAGAGACATTGAGCAACTTCCATTAGATGGTGCTCGTTTGTAAATGCTCACATCGAGGAGCTGTCTCACGAGCACCTCACTGCATCCTCGCACCATCAGCAAGTCTTCACGTTCCCATGTCTTTTCCACTGGGGAACTGGATTTCTCTACAAAACGCAAACAGAGATATCTCCTCAAGCCATACCAATCACCACTCCACAAGGATGGTATGCAATGGGTTTAAAAAAAAAAACTGATACCAACACTGATCTTCAGGTCAACAAATAATTGGGTCGAGTTGGAAAAACACTGATACAAGGAATTTTTAATGTGAACAAAGACTCAGTCTTGACAGAAATAGATGAAAAGAACTCCACATAGGAAGGAGAGAAAAAGCACAGGAAACAATAAAGACATGCTGTTATAATATACTAGCAGGGGTACCCGGCTTTGTCCGGTACTGTTCTCATCCGTTTGGCATTTTGAAGAAATCAAACTTTGTTTATTTTCTATTTTTTGTGGGGGCCTAAAATGCTTCCCCGCACCCATTGAGTCATGGGTTCGAGAATCGTTTAATATCACCTTTTCACATAGCTACAAAGTCTTTGGCACAGAGTGATCAAAAAATTAAAAAGTGACAAACCCAACTTTGTTTTTCAAATATTGTTTTGCCTAAAACACTCCCTGGCACTCACTGATGAATCTCTGAAAGTTTGATGAAGATCCGTTTGGCCATCCCTGACAAAAATGGTGACAAACACAGACAGCCAGACAAACAGCCAGACAATCATCTCTCTTATAGTACAGACATACATACAGTGCCTTCAGAAAGTATTCACACCTCTCGACTTTTGTCACATTTTGTTGTGTTGCAGCCTGAATTTAAAATGGATTAGATTTAAAATTGTTGTCACCGATCTACACAAAAACCCCCATAATGACAAAGTCAAAACATCTCTTTAAAATTTTTTACAAATTAATTAAAAATGAAAGCTGAAATGTCTTGTCAATAAGTATTCAACCCCTTTGTTATGACACTCAAAATTGAGCTCAGATGCATCCTATTTCCTTTGATCATCCTTGACATGTCTCTACAACTTGATTGGAGTTCACCTGTGGCCAATTAAATTGATTGGACATGATTTATAAAGAAACAGAGCTTTATATACGCACCGTTGTCTATATATATATATATATATATATATATATATATATATATATATATATATATATATATATATATATATATATATATATATATATATATATATATATATATATATATATATATATATATATATATATATATATATATATTGTTACGGCTGTGGAAATTCGCAATACACCAGAAAGGACCTTAGATCAGTTATGACGATAAGTATATGGGTAGTTAGATTTCCCCACCGTTGTTTAGAGGGAATTTCCATGTTCACAGGGCTGCGATCCTTTGAGATAGCCGTTTTTCTTTTGCTGTCGTTATTTTGGACCAATCATCCCCCAACAACCAAATCGCCACCACCAACAACGCCCCAAACACTAACACCAAACCACCACCACCTTCGCCCCCTTCACCTCCACAACTCCACCCCACAAACATCGCCTCACCCCCACTCTCAAACGACGCCCGCCAACAACCAAATCGCCACCACCAACACCCTTCCCAAACCACCACATCAAACTCCCACCACCTTCGCCTTTCTACCGAACGTCGTGCCATGGGTTGTGAATGGGATCCTTTCGAAGAAGAAATCGGATCAGGAATCATTCACGCCCACTTTTCATCCATCCAATGGCTGAGCATCAGGTGGTGTAGCCCCGCCTCCAAACCCGCTGTGATCCACAAATTTACATATGCACTCCTCCCCCGGCCTATATAAGCGCGAGCACAACGCAGCACGCGGCAGTGTCGGTGAAGCAGTGTCGGTGGGGCAGAGTCGGTAGATGGAGCTCGAAGCAAACGGGGAAAGGCAGACGGAGGCCGATCGACAGAGCTCGGAGCTCAGGTCGAAGTTGAGGGGCGAGGAGGGCGAGTTGCTGAGTGGAGCAGGGACGCGGAGGAGGGCTCAGAGGCGAACCAGAGGACTGAGTGGGGACCGCCGCCGGAGAAGGGGCGTAGTGGAGGCCACAGCCAGGAGGAGTTCGCTGGAGCCAGTGCGGTCCAGAGCGTCAACTCGTTGGACGGAGTGTCAGCAATTCCCCACTCCCTTAGCGAGCTCCGCACTAAGAAAGCGCCGGTAACCACATCCGTTCCCCTCCCCAACCGTGGTGCCGATGGTGAAACACGTGCCTGCGCGGAGAATGCCGGAGAGAGCTCACCGGCCACGCCAGGGGCACGAAGCCAGGCACAGCTACGCTGACATTGTGGCTTGCCCACCATCGGGCCAAGAGGGCGCGGGTAAGACCCTTCGGTCTCGTGAACCTGGCCGCTCATCCAGGTTCCACGTACATTTGGTCCACGGACCTGTCTGCCACCCTTATCTGTGAGGGTGGCTTTTCTTTGCTTTTATGTAAATGCTTGTGGTGGCGCCGTCTTACAAGTAGAATTGTCTAAGTATGCGTGTGAAATAAAGACACTTTATTCGGTTGTAACTCTGCCTTTGCTTGATTTCACTGTGTACGTGCATGATTTACTGTATGGCTGTAAATACGTGCCTTGTCTGTGTGTGAAATAAATGTGCTTGTTGAACTGTTCCCCGTTTCGTTGCATCCTTTCCCTTGTTTGAAAGTTCCATCTTGCCTCACAGAAGGAATTGGTAGAAGGGTGTAAGCACACAGTAAATAGAATTACATCCGTCGGGGTCGGCGATAACACCGCTCGGTTATCACTGAAGCACGGAACGGACCGCTTCAGCGGTTCGTGTCCTAGGCCGGCCAGCGGCGAGGTACGATCGCCCGGTTAACTACTCGCGCAGGTACTTCGGTAGGTCGAGTTTGGCGAACAACCCTATCCTGCGCAGGTGGCCAATTGGCACGATTGTGGTGTGGTCGAAAGACCCACCCATGACTAGCTCCTGGCGGTAGTTCCAAGGAGGGTCACGACTGAATTGTCTGTTGCGGTGGGCGACACGGTCGCGATTTGAGGTCGCGATTTGAGTTACGTGGCCGATCGCACGCCGGGCGGACCGAAATTCGTAACAATATATATTTATATATATACATATATACATATATTGGGTGGTCGCTGGACTACCCTTAGTCTCAGGTTTTCTGTCTGTATGTCTGTAAAATAGCAAACTGTAAAAGCCCAGGCCTGGATGGAGTGCCATCTTATTGATATCGGGTTTCAGTTCTTCAATCTGTGGGAAGCTATTGGAAGGCAAATCCTTCCAACATGTTCATGTAAATTGTTGAGGTCATTGCACCTTCTGCAAAGAAAAATGCAAACATGCTGAGCTAAACATCGCAACAACTGGTATACTGCCTTGATGTCCTGAGCATGACAAACAGAGCTTAGATTAAAGTGCATTGAAGGTGTGCACAAAACTTTACGAGTTTCTGTATCATATAAAACAAAGGGTATCATTGTTTCATTTGTGGGTCTAAATATATTGTTACGAATTTACGCCTGCCCGGCGTGCGAGTGACCGCTTTAACAAATAACGGCCGTTCGCCCACCGAAGGGACAATTCAGTCGTGACTTTCTGGAACAACGCCAGAAACCAGTCATGGGTGGGTTCTTAATCCCACCACAGCCCAGTCCGTATTCTACCCGCGCACGACAGGGTCAATCGCTGAATATCGATATACCGAAGTATTCGCGCGGGTAAACTTACCGAGGGACCGTATCTCGGTGAAGGCCTGTTTGGGCACGAACCGCTTAGGCAGTTCATTCCATTCTGGGATAACCGAGCTGGTATTATCGCCGGACCCGATTCAATTATCGGTATTCAAAAACCAACTCGTACTCCGAAAAACAAGATGGCACTTCAATAGGGGAAAGAGGACAAGACGAACGGGTTAACAGTCACACAGGAACATTTATTATTCACACACGTACACAGTAATGCAATTGATGGGGAGGAAGGGGGAGGGAAGAAAAGGGAGAACACATGAGCAAGGAAAAACACTACAACCGACTATGGTTATTATGTACATTTACTTAACAACAGTTCTACTTGAAAGACTCGGCACCACAACATTCACTCAAAAGAAAAGCAAAGAAAAGACCCCCTCACAGACAAGGGAGTCAGACTGGGCCTGTGGGCCTTTATAACGTGGGGCTTTGGTGACCGAAAGGGCCCTACGAGACCGTTGCAGGTTCCCTGCACCCTCGTGGTGCCTTGCTGGGGCGAGTCGTGACGTCCCATCCCCATGGCAGCTAGCGCAGCCGCTGTTGTGCCCAGGCCTTGCCAAGCGGCAGGCGAGCTCTCTCCGGCTTTCCCCACATGCACGCGCAGGTTTGCGCGACACTGCAGTGCTGCGCCTCCAGCCTGCGTCTCCTTTGCGACGCCCGGACCTCCACCGACCGACCGC
>NC_140969.1:71847708-71855208 GCF_056783735.1 Eptatretus burgeri
GGAGAGGGGTGGGAGAGAGGGAGTCGCGTTGGGAGGAAGAGGGGTGAGGGATTCTGGCACGTGACGCCCAGTTTATCTTCCATCCGAGAGATGACATACACATTGATGAATCACCCTGCCTGTGAAACACCGGGATGACAGTTTATAGCTGGATCAGGATTTGAATCCATGCTGCACAGAGTGAGCATGCATACCTCTCGGCTTTCCTGCCATGATGTGGCGATTCCTTACTTCATAAGTGAATTTTTTTTTTCTCATTGTGATCATATAATTTATTTTGCCTTCCTACCTCTGGTATAGAACTGCGATATCACAATTGAAGCTTGAAAACGCACCCCAAGTGGCTTCACCATGCAATCCACAAAACGGTTGAAGAAACTTTTAAAAGAGAAACGTTTAATATTTATTTGTATTTATTCATGCCGAAGTGACGGCTCATATGATGGAGGAACAAAAAGGGGGAATGACATGGAAAAGAAAATTTCACATTTTCAGTAAGTCAGCCACGGCTGTTGCACCGCCGAACAACACGTGGCCAACAACTCATGCAAGTGGCCCCTGAACTTTGTTCAAGTCAATCGACATAGAGTATTCAGTCACACAGTGCGAATATTATACAGTGGAGCGCTCACCAAGTGGCATAAGCACTCCAATGAAACAATTGATAAGAAATGGCTCGCTTGGCATGCGATTAGCAATCACCGAACCATCATATTAAACATACACCTCCCGGAGACACCCAAAATGTCAAATATGTCCAAATTGGACAAATGAACACATTTTTTTAGGAGTCTGAACTGCTTGCAAGTTCGATTCTGGAGCTTCAATTTTGTAGTTCTTAGTTTAAGATATTCGCGTGGTGATTGCATGTGCGGAAATGAAATAAAGCAACGAGCGTTGACGTCTCCGGGTGTTACTTTATAAGCATTGCAATGTACCTTGCGATTGGTAGCTATGATGAACATGCCTTCAATAATATGAGTGAGGAAAGTGAAAAAACAAGCTCGAATGAGATAAGATCCTCGTCCTCTTAATGATGACGTCATAAAAACGAACATGACGTCATTGTGATGTATCAGGTTTGCAACAAATTATCTGTGCTAATGCCCAGATTGATTCCCGCAAACAAAATCCAAACAGCTTGCCTAGTTTCGGAGATAATGGTATAGGCGATTTCCATTCACAGGAATATTATGACGGCAACTTTTTTTCGAGGAAGAATTTCCAAATTTGGAAATGGTTACTGCCTGCGCGTGGGCTTTCTGCATATACATGGCAAGTTTCACGAATATCCGATGAAAACTCTGGGTTGTGAAACAACAAATTTCAAAAAATAGGAATGACGTCATAAAAATTGATATGACGTCATAGTGATGCATCATATGTGCGGTAATTCATCTCTGCTAATGCCCTGTTTGATTCCCTCAAACGGAATTCAAAAAGCTTGCCCAGTTTCAGAGATAATTTTTTCGGCGATTTCCATTAGCAGAGATATTTTGACGTCATAACTTTTTTTGTCGGAGGAATTTTCAAAATCGGAGATTGTTACTGTCTACGCAGGGTATTTTTACATATATATGTCAAGTTTCAGGAAGTTTCGATGAAAACTGGAGGCTGTGAAACAAACTAGTTTTGGAGATAATGGTACAGTCGATTTACATTAGCGGCGATATTATGACAGCAACTTTTTTTCCAGGAAGAATTTCCAAAATCGGAGATGGTTACTGCCTGCGCGTGGGCTTTCTGCATATACCTGGCAAGTTTCACGAAGATCCCATGAAAACTCTGGGTTGTGAAACAACAAATGTCAAAAAATAGGAATGACGTCATAAAAATTGATATGACTTCATAGTGATGTATCATATCTGCGGTAATTAATCTCTGCTAATGCCCTGTTCGATTCCCGCAAACAGAATTCAAAAAGCTTGCCTCGTTTCGGAGATATTTTTAGGCGATTTCCATTAGCAGAGATATTTTGACGTCATAACTTTTTTCTAGGAGGAATTTTCAAAATCGGAGATGGTTACTGTCTGCGCAGGGTATTTTTACATATATATATATGCCAAGTTTCAGGAAGTTTCGATGAAAACTGTAGGCTGTGAAATAAAAAAAGTCCACAAGAACAACAACGCGAGTAAGACTTGGAGATCCTCCACGAGGATCTAAAAAACTTTATCGTAAAGAAATCGTTGAGGCCTGTTCCTCAACTTATAATACCAGAGTTTCTCAACAACGACAAAGATGTTCACACATAGTACATGAGAATCCCAATGCTACACACTCCCTTCAGCTACCGGACCTGTTTCATCACTTATTGGCGAATCATCAGCGATAGCACAGACAGCAATTCATACCAATGAGGCTCCCAAGCATGTACCACGTGCAAACATCAAAAGCAGTCAATATATAAATAAAGAAAGACCCACCCACATCTCTCTCCTGTGAATGGAGGGAATAGCCAATCAGGTCTCACCTCATCAACTAAACCCAGGTGGCTGGGATTATATCAACAATTGACCCCTCCCATACTCAGCTAGCCAAAGAAGCTGCATAAAGCAACCCAAGAAGACCTTCACAAATTAAGTGCTATGCTGTTTCGAACCCTTCACAGAGTTCCTCAACAACTATAGAGATGTTCTGAAGACGTATCTTCACACCTTCTGTAGAATAGAGCATCTATTGCAAGTTTCCTTGAATTGTTCCACAGGTACTTCAGCGCAGTCACCGGACACGAAAGCCACCATTTCTACATCCGGTTCGTGGTAAGGCTCTGTCAAGGGGAGTGGTAACCGCGATAAACAGTCCGCAGTCACATTTTAATGGCCAGTTTTGTACACAATTTCGTAGTTATACGACAGTAAGCATGCAGGCCAATGTGCAATTCTCATTCCAGCTCGACCAAGACCTTTCAAAGATAGTAGTGTGGTCAGTGGACTGTGCTCTGTACGCAGGATAAATTTCCGATCCCACAGGTAAGTACACCATTTCTCAATTGCCCAGACGCAGGCGAGTGCTTCCTTCTCCACTGTAGAGTACTTGTGTTCGCATTCTGTGAGCATTTGTGAGGCAAATGCTACTGTTTTCTCTGTGGAGTCTTCATGAAGTTGAGTGAGCACTGCTCCGTGTCTATAATCAGACGTATCTGTGGTCACAATGGTGGTCAGAGTGGGGTCAAACAAAGCAAGTGCAGGGCTGTTAGCAATCAATTTTTTTACCCTTTCAAATTGAGTGTGCGCAGCCTCAGTACAGGAGAAGTCAGCATCCTTGTGCAGTAAGGCATGAAGTGGCTCCATGACTGTTGCTTAATTTGGAATGAATTTGGAGTACGAAGAAGTCAACCCCAGAAAATAACGCAAAGCAGATGCATCCTTTGGGGGTGGTGCTCATGGTACTGCCACCACATGTTTGGTGTTTGGGCTCATGCCCTTTTCTGAGATCACGTGACCCATAAAATAAAGTTCAGCTTTCCTGAAATGACATTTGTCATAATGCAGTTTTAAGCCTGCTTGATCAATACGATTCAAAACAGCTTGAAGACCTTGCTCGATTTTGTCAGGAGACGAAGTGAACACAATTATGTCATCTCGGTAACACTGGATGCCCTCCTGACCAGCTAAGATCTGTGACATCATTCGCCAGAATGCACCGGGAGCAGAAGCAAGACCATAAGGAACACGGCAAAAACGGAAAAGTCCCTCGCGTGAAATAAAATCCGAAAGGTCTCTGTTTAACTCATGCAAAGGCAGTGGCACTTGATGGTATGCACTCTGAAGATCAAGAATAGAAAACATTCTCACTCCCCGAAGTTCTGCGAATACCTCCTCAATATGTGGGAGTGGATGACTGTCTGTTAGGATCGCCTTATTGGGTTCAGGAAGATCCACGCACAGTCGTGTACATCCCGTTTTCTTATGCGTAACGACAATTGGTGAAACCTATTCAGAAGAGTCAATTCTCTCAATGATACCCACTTATTCAAGCATTTTCACTTCTTGTGAGACAGCATCACAGACAGCAAAAGGTAAAGGGCGAAGCTTCGGCTGGATTGGCACCACATCGGGCCATATCTTCACTCTGTGTACAAATCCTTTTGTATAGCCTAGAGTTCCAGCGACGTTAGGATTAGATGTCTGCCAAGCTGATGTTTGATGCACAGAGGTACTTAGCATTGATGCAGGAGCAACACATCCATTAACAATATTCAGTCCGAGAGCAGTGAAGAGGTCCACGCCGAGTATCGGTGTTCCAGAAGACACAATTAAGAAACATGGTTGTGTCACAGCTATACTTGAAGACAACCAACTAGAGTGATCGGGTTTTTTGGGGGAAGTCACCAAGTGAAATTTTGGTTCTCTAAGAACTGCAGGTAGGTAGACTCTGGAAGTATGGAAACTATTCAACCTGTGCCTACCAGCATTTTAGCTGAGTATGCCTGTCCATCAGATGTTCAAAGACGAACATCACAAAATTGGTTCCCTCCGATTTGTTCAGAGACTTGTAAGTTTCTGCTTAAAACAGTCACATCTGACACAGTCACTTCCCGAACTTGGTATTTGCGGTCTTTACTGTAACATACTTTAGCAAAATGTCCACTTTTGTCACACTGCCTGCAATTTACATCTTTTGCAGGGCATCTGGTGTAATTGGCTAAGTGAATTGCAGATCCACAATGATAACAAGTACTCTCTTGGCGTACCTGTCGAGCCTGTGAAAATTTTTGGTTTGCAGGTTCATTCGATGTGTCCCTGTGGATGGGGTCGCGTCTGTATTGCCCCACGCTGGTACGTGCTGGTATTGTACTTACATCCTGAGAGGACGTCGACGTGCCGCATGTAATCACTTTTGCTTCTGCAATGGCTGATTCGATTTGTCCCACCATTACGAGGGCTTTCTGCAGTGTAAGCTCCAGTTCCAAAAGCAACTGTTCATGTGAATGAGCTGTAAGGGTTTACGTCCTCATTTCCTGTAAGCTGTTTACCTCGAGCTGTAAGCGTCGTCATTTCCCGCCAGCATGAAGTTCTCGAACATGCGCATCCATGAGGTAAAAGGTATCGAAGGCTCACCCGGACTTGGTAAGAATGCAGCAGGTGGTGCAAGACCAAGGTGAGCCATCCTCGTCGCCAATGGGTTGTGGAGCAAAATCAGCCCACACGAAGGATCTGAAGCTCAACCGTTTTTAATGGCTTCTCCTCCTGCCCTCACTCGACAGCTCGCTGACATCGCTCTCGGTTCCACCTCGTCAGTTCCAGTTCATCATGCATTCATTAATATTCATGTAACTCCCAATACCACAATCTGGTGAAAAACGGACATTTTAAAATAAAGTTATAACCTTTGCACCGACCGTGAACCGATGTACCATGTGATGCATGCACAGATGAGCAGACAACATGGCGGATTATCTGCAATGTTTATTTCATGAGCGATTAAACTTTGTGATGTCTCCAGGGTTGTTCTGCATCAACAGCAACTGTTTTTTGGATAAAGTAATTATTTGAATGAATTCATTATATTTCCTTAATTGCTGCGTGCGCGGTGAAGACCGGCTTTAAAGTTAAAGGGATCCTTTATGGGATACAGCCACAGCCTGTCCAACCGTTCCTTATCAACCATTTAATTAGAGAGTGCTTGCTTGAGTGCTTAAGCAACTTGCCGAGCAGCCTTCAGTCGATAGCAGTACTACGCTTCATCATCTGAGTAAATTGTTCACTCACTGCGGATGCTTTTGCCATGCCACGCAATTCAGAGCGAGTGGTTCATGCTCCGTCACCCTGAGCGAGTGGTTCATGCTCCGTCACCCTGAGCGAGTGCTTTATGCTCCATCATCCTGAGCGATTGCTTCATGCTCCGTCATCCTGAGCGAGTGGTTCATGCTTTGTCATCCTGAACAAGTGGTTCATGTTTCATCATCATGAGTGAGTGGTCTGTGCTTCATCATCCTGAGCGAGTGGTTCATTCTTTGTGCTTCGTCATCAGGAGTGAGTGGTCCATGCTTCATCATCCTGAGCGAGTGGTGCGTGCTTCGTGCTTCGTCATCATGAGTGAGTGGTCCGTGCTTCATCATCCTGAGCGAGTGGTTCGTGCTTCGTGCTTCGTCATCCTGAGTGAGTGGTTAGTGCTTCGTCATCCCGAGCGAGTGGTTCGTGCTTCGTCATCATGAGTGAGTGATTCATGCCCCATCATCTTGAGCGAGTGGTTTGTGCTTCGTCAACCTGAGTGAGTGGTTCGTGCCCCGTCATCTTGAGCGAGTGGTTCGTGCTTCGTCATCCTGAGTGTTTGGTTCATGCTTCGCCATCCTGAGTGAGTGGTTCGTGCTTCTTCATCATGAGTGATTGGTTTGTGCCCCATCACCTTGAGCAAGTGGTTCGTGCTTCGTCATCCTGAGCGAGTTGTTCATGCTCCGTCATTCTGAGCGAGTGGTTTGTGCTCCGTCATCCTGAGCGAGTGGTTCGTGTTCCATCATCATGAGTGAGTAGTTCGTGCTTCGTCATCCTGAGTGTTTGGTTCATGCTTCGCCATCCTGAGTGAGTGGTTTGTGCTTCGTCATCCTGAGCGAGTGGTTCGTGTTCCGACATCCTGAGCGAGTGGTTCGTGCTCCATCATCATGAGAAAGTTGTTCATGCTCCGTCATTCTGAGCGAGTAGTTGTGAAATAACACCCGATTTCTGATCTGTTTGCCGTATTAACGTGTTTTCTAAATACCCAAGCCAAATCCTTTTCCACCCATCCCATTCAGCTGTTTATGATGATTAATTCTTGTGAACATCTCCCTGAAACGTCTATGTAAATGCAATGTTGTTTATCGGTGAAAGCTACTCAAGGTTTCTGGGTTGTATACAGCACGCTCTGTCGTCACAGTAATCACACTAACTCCAACCTGCCAATTCGCACAAAATTGCCAATATCGGCCAAGCACTAATGAAGTGTGTGTGTGTGTGTGTGTGTGTGTGTGTGTGTGTGTGTGTGTGTGTGTGTGTGTGTGTGTGTGTGTGTGTGTGTGTGTGTGTGTGTGTGTGTGTGTGTGTGTGTGTGTGTGTGTGTGTGTGTGTGTGTGTGTGTGTGTTGTTCATGAAGCACAACATATGCTCTCTGCTAACTCCCCTACCCCCATCCCTCTCTTTCTCTTTTTCCCATCCTTGCTCTTCCCCCTCATATATACCCCCCCTCCCAATAACATAACTGCAGCACCCTACTCCCACACCTCCCTCACCATCCCCCCCCCCTCTCTCTCTCTGTCTGTTTCTGTCTGTCTCTGTCTCTGTACATATCCGGATGGTGGTTATGTCTGGACGGTATTTGTCGCTGGACGTGTCCGGATCGGAGTTTTCTCCAAACATGTCCAGGCAGTGTTTATATGCAGACAGGAGTTTATCTCCGGACATGTCCAGACGGGAGTTTGTCTCTGGACGTGTCTGGACGGGAGTTTGTCTCCGGACGTGTCCAGTCGGTAGTTTGTCACCAGATGTGTCCGGATGGGAGTTTGTCTCCGGACATGTCTGG
>NC_140969.1:71860208-71972708 GCF_056783735.1 Eptatretus burgeri
CTTCAGCAATAATGCTGCTAATTTCCCTTCATTTTTCATATTCCACCATCCATGCTTCTTGATATTCCAGGTTGATATCACTGCATCATCGTTAGCGAATGCGTATTGAACTGGAATTCCATAAGGAATTTACCCCACTGGTTGCATCATATTACTGAGGGGTGGCTGTTTTGCTGGTGCTGTCTCTCTGTACATTGGAGTATGGATTTGTAATTTGTTCAGGGTGCCCGCGATAGCTTGCCGACTCTTCGCTAAGGACTCTTTGTGGTTTTTTTAATGTCCACCAATTAATATCAGCAGATGGGACACCCAGTTTAATGTTCATTTGATCCGAGGGGCAGTACAGACATTGATGAATTGTGCTGCCTGCGAAACAACAGGATGACAGTTTACCTTCAGGTTTGGAATCAAACCCAGAAAGGACAGCTCAAAGGCAGGTGCACCCTTTCTACAGCATCCTGTCGGACAAATTCCATTCATACATCTTTTGTATTCTCCATCTGTCGCTGCTATCCTCATCTGCAAGTATCATGAAATTTTTTTCCCATTCTAATAAGTATCTTGCAAATCGAAGTCAAAAAAATTAATTCATAGCTTCAGCAGTAATAGCACGACCGGACACAGGCACTATGGAATACTATGGATCGTGGATTGAAGCATTGGCCCCTGGGCATCTGAGTCCAATATGCCCCCCGCCCCCATCTCCCAGACATCCGAGTTGAGCACAGCCCCGGGGCATCTGAGTACAGAACGCCCTCACCCCAAAGGCATTAGAGTCCAGCATGGCCCCCGGTCGTCCGAGTCCAGCATGCCCCCCACCTCCAGGGGTCCGAGTGCAGCATGGCTCCCGGGTGTCCGAGTCGAGCACGACCCCCACCTCAAGGAGTCCGAGTCCAGCCTGGCCCCTGGGCATCTGAGTCCAATACGCCACCCACCCCCAGGCATCTGAGTCCAGCGCAGCCCCCATATTAGAGTTTAACATGGCCCCTATACATTCGAGATAACATGACACCAATATTTGAGTTCAACCTGCCCCCCATATTCAATATCAACATGGCACTATTATATTGGAGTGCAGCATGAAACCATATATTCAAGTTCAACACGACCCTCATATGGTTGAGTACAGCATGAAACCATATGTTCCAGTTCAACACGACCCCCATATATTCGAGTACAACGTGACCCCTACGTATTCGAGTTATAGTTTTGGCATTATCGCAGATTCTGGCGCTGCAAAGCCGATGAGCTTCTTGCAGTCCTGGCAGAAAATCGGATAACACGGGGTTTTTGCATTCGCCTTGCAGGCATCTTACCAACAGAGCGACAGAACCGCCACTAGAGAATAAAATAAACACAAGTCATTGAATACAGCCCAAAAAAAACAAAAAAAAAATTCATAATCACAGGGCACCAAACAATCTTTGTCCAATTCCAACATACAAGGTTGCCATGATGAATTTATCAACTTCTATTTCTTGAAAGGCCAGAAACATTCTGTGAATTCGGTAAAATTCAATCAACAGCTGTTATTCCTCTCTCGTAGTTTATGAGGTTTAACTGGATTATTAACGAAGAGAGATTAACGATGGGAATGCAAACTGTTGTCAGAAGTCCGGACAACAATCGGCTCTAAACGAACGGAGGCCTTCTCACCTAGGTTTCTCTGCTGGTGATGAGGCCTTGCGTTTACGCCCTCTGTCATCCTTCAGCCTCACTGAACTCTCAGCAGGTGAGCTCATGCTTGCTTTGCTGTCAAAGTGAAGAGCAGAGGTTGAGGAACAACAGGTTAGCAAACTGCGGTGTGTGTGTGTGTGTGTGTGTGTGTGTGTGTGTGTGTGTGTGTGTGTGTGTGTGTGTGTGTGTGTGTGTGTGTGTGTGTCGAGAATCGCACAATGCGGCCTAAAATCAACAGCCCTCAACCAATTGCTTCATCATATAATACACAAGGGATTTAAAGCAAAAAATTGTGCATAAAATGCTTTCAATATACAGTTAGAAGATAGCAGCCGATGGGTTAGTGAGCATACCGGATGATGGTCACAGCATGCAGTGAAACTTTTGGTACAACTCGGAGGACGTTTAAGTTTGACGGGTGATGCAACTGTCCTACTTCCAAAATGTGTGATTCATGTACCTTCTTAGATTTGAGAGAGAGAAAAAAAAACAATACGACATCAGATAAATGTTTGAGGCATGTTATCATAAGAAAAACCATTGAATACTTCAAAGTCCACATTGAAAGCAAGCGGTAGCCGACTCGGCAATGCATTCCCTGCATACCACGCACATCTCCACGACTTGGCTTCAAACATTAGTGCAAATGTTGCCATGCAACAACTGCAAGTTTCCAAGGCAGCTTTGCCAATGGCCAAGGAAACAAGCAAATTCAGTCTCACCGAAAAAAAATATTTATCTGTAAAATAAACTCAATGCGGTATCAAGTCAAGTCACAAAATTTTATGACTGCGTGGCAAGCGGGTAGTGCAATTACCACTGATAATGAGGGTCAAAACAATATGGCTTGGTAATAATGCGATCATACGAGAGTTAAAACATTTAGGTCAATGGATGGTGATGCACTGTTCTCCTTCCTGCTCCTCAACCTCCCACACCCACTCCTCCACCCCTGCCACTCTTCATAAGTGAATTGAACGAATGTAGTGCTGATTCAGCAAAAGCATGATGGGCCAAGTGACCTCCACCCTGCATCAAAGTTTCTTATGTGTACACACAAGGGAATTTAGTGCAGGAGAAGGACATTCGGCCCATCATGTCTGCGTTGCACCAACCCCAGTATCATCACCCATCCATAAACAAGCTACCTACCATGTACACAAGCCAATATACCCGCACCCTTCCTCAGATGTGACCAAAGCTGAACATCACATTCTCGATGATTCATATAAGAGTTACAAATATAAGTTAATAGAAGATTGTAAAAAAATACACAATATACGAGTTACAAAATAGGTGACTGCGGTGTGCGAATAGACCGAGGCAGTTCCGGAGTAAAATCCAAGTATCCCAAGAGTGCGGAGCTCACCTTCAGTTCCCAAAGGGAAGCACGTGCCTGCGGCAGGACAGCGCCATGTTGAGAAACTGGAACAGGTACAGGTAAAGGTGCTGGTCGAAAATTCCATGGAGAAGACTCTGCAGCACAAAGGAGTAAAATAAAAATGGGAAGCTACAACCAAACTATAAAGTGTACATCGGCAACGTAGAGCTTGTGGGAACATGGCTGCAATAACGGGTAAGTCAACAAATCTTGGGTACAAAAATAAATACATAAAACCCATCAACAGTCTTCATCGGGTTTGAATATAAACCACTTAGCAAGCATTTCAATACACACTGTGGCATTAGCCACAAAGCCAGCTTCTATCTGTGCAGAAGCATTCAAAAGTGGAATGAGAATAAAAGGAATCGTTTGCATTGTGATGCCCTGAGAAAAGCAAACTAAGTCTGAGTTTTGTAATGTCTCACCAAATAAGTCACCTTTAGTCCTTGATAAGAGGCAGGTAAATACTGACCCCAGAACTGCCATTTGCTTTTCATCCCAATCCGTAATGAGGGTAGTGTACTCTTCACAGATCGTGCGGTATTGTCATCAGGGAATTCCTATTCTGCCACAATGATGTCCACATGCTGGAGGATCACTGAACGACAATGGTGGCTAAACAGTTGTCTGGAGGTGACATTTATTCGCATACATCGAGCTGAAGAGTGCAAACAGTCGGGGAAAGTGCCAACGAAACCTGCGTCAGTCACACTCGACTTACTACCTACGTCATCTCCCTCATTAGGATGCAAAAGTGCAAGGTTGCAGTTTGCAACAACCATCGTACGTCAAACGAGGAGAATGTTTACATGTTTATTTTTTTTTAAAGTATTTCGGTGAGTACTGGTAAGAATCCTCAGTTAAGCAGACACACATTTTCCAAGACCAAAAGGTTTATGAACATTTTCCAAGACCAAAAAAAAAAAAAGCCTGCATTCATTACACATACGATAAGATTCATCAATAAAATGTTGGCAAAGGTGTGCTAACCATCGTGGGAAACAAAAAATGTGCTAAACACATATCTATGCTCACATCATCCCCAATCAAAAACCCTGATCTTTTCTAACCCATTAACCCTCACCCCAACCCTAAGCCCACTTCCTTCCAAATTTCTAGTCTTCCCTTCCCAAGGGTTTGCTTCTGTATCCATATTGTCCACACCTTGCATCCTTCCCCACCCCTCATTCCTCTGCACACCCATTGTTTGTCCGTGTCTGTCTGTCTGTCTGTCTGTCTGTCTGTCTGTCTGTCTGTCTGTCTCTCTCTCTCTTTCTCATCCTTCAACTCAGCTGTTGGTGTCCCCCCCCCCCTCCCCACTGTCCCTTTTGTTCTGTTGCATCCTTTTCCATTCAGTGTTCTAACTCTTCCAGGAAAGTTGACTGTATCCAAAAAAACACGAAGGGAAGGAAAGGTGCTTAAACCACAATGGGAAGGAAAGGTGTTTTAACCACTGTGGAGAGGAAAGGTGTTTTAACCACCGTGGGAAAGAAAGGTGTTTTAACCACCGTGAGAAGGAAAGGTGTTTTAACCACCATGAGAAGGAAAGGTGTTTTAACCACTGTGGAGAGGAAAGGTGTTTTAACCACCGTGGGAAAGAAAGGTGTTTTAACCACCGTGAGAAGGAAAGGTGTTTTAACCACCATTAGAAGGAAAGGTGTTTTAACCACCATGGGAAGGAAAAGTGTTTTAACCACCATGGGAAAGAAAGGTGTTTTAACCACCGTGAGAAGGAAAGGCGTTTTAACCACCGTGGGAAGGAAAGGTGTTTTAACCACCGTGGGAAGGAAAGGTGTTTTAACCACCATGGAAAGGAAAGGTGTTTTAACCACCATGAGAAGGAAAGGCGTTTTAACCACCATGGAAAGGAAAGGCGCTTTAACCACCATGGGAAGGAAAGGCGTTTTAACCACCATGGGAAGGAAAGGTGTTTTAACCACCGTGGGAAGGAAAGGTGTTTTAACCACCATGAGAAGGAAAGGCGTTTTAACCACCATGGAAAGGAAAGGCGTTTTAACCACCATGGGAAGGAAAGGCGTTTTAACCACCATGGGAAGGAAAGGTGTTATAACTACCGTCAGAGGAAAGGTGTGATCATCACTCTGTGAAGCAAAGTCGTGCTGACGTTTTGGGCATTAACCCTTCATCAAAGCACAAAAGCATCAAAAAGCTTTGCTCCGACAAAGGGCTAATGTCCAAAACATCAGTTTGACTTTCCTTCTTTTTTCCTCCTTCCTCGTATCGGTCTCTCGCCCTGGTAAGAGGCAGCTCTACTGAGGACCTCTCTTCTGGCAGGAGTGGGTCAGAGAGATGTGCACTAGTCTGTAACATACAAATATAATATCTCTATCTCTGTATCACTATCACTCACAATACCCCAAACCCTTCCATCTACTTTCTCAACAACCACCTCAAAGCGGTTCAGTCACTCAAACTCCTTGATCTCACTCTCAGACATGATCTCTCTTGGGCAAATGTATCCTCCGACATGCAGTCCTTCCTTGGCACATTTGAACTCCTACCACCTTCAAGGCTTTCATCCGCAGCTTCATGGAGTACTGATATCCCCTCAGGGCTGGCTACCCTGCCTCACATCTTGCTCAGCTTTACAACATGGAAATCAAGGCTTTCATGATCATTGGAATCTCTTGTGATGAAGCTGAGACTATGGGCCTATCACTTCGCCATCACCAACAAGTCAGTGGACTTTCTGTCTTCTACTGCCTGATCCTTGATGTGTTGCATGCTCTGCCTTCTCTGTGCTTTGTCCCCCCCCCCATCCCCAGATGTCTATCTGCAAGACGCACTTGGTCCACCAGCAACCCCTTCCTCGTGAAACGACCGAAATCCAGAACCACTGCTCACCTCCATTCATTTATTACTCTTTTTTTCCCCCCCTTGTGGAACCACCTTCCATACTCTCTTCAATCTCCTTCTTTTCTCCATGTCTTCAAGAAAGTTGTTCACCACCACCACCTCAAGTCATTCCCCATCCAAAACCATGATCTTTTCCACATCCGTTGAACCGCCCCCACCCTCCCCAAAATTTTGCTTATGTATCCATCTTGTCCACCCCTTGCGTTCTCTCCTAACCCTTATCGTTACCTGCATCCCTGGTTTGCCCATCTCAGTCTACTTTCTCCCTCCACCCTACTGTTGGCGTTTCCCCTTTCTGTTCCCTTTGTTGTGTTGTCTCTTGATCTCTCCTGTGTCCTGGCTCTTCCTTGAGCCTTGACCATGTATATAAAATAATAATAATAATAATAATAATAATAATAATAATAAAAAGAAGAAGAGAGCCCTGAGGTGACACAATGTTTAGAGAAGCTTTTTCTCTTGAGAATAACCAATTATTCATCTCTTGAACGACAACCATTGAGTTTCCCTTTAATGATGATGCTTCTTTCACCTCTTGATGACAGCTAATGTCTCATAAGACATCATCCTGAGTCATATATCATTTCACATTGTACAGCGTGGCCTGAAAGTCACTTTACCTAAACTAAAAATCTCACATCTAACCTCGCCCCCTCCCTTCTCTTCGCCCTCCCCCACCGTGGTATCCAGCAACACCGATTCAATGACGCTGGAGTCAGTGGGAAGTTAGAGTTAGATGGCATGGTGGACACAAGTTGTTACAGTGTCGAAGAGTGGATGGTGACTTGCTTTTGGGTGTATGAAAGGGCACACACAGGTCAAACAATTGCTGAAGTGCAGGCAGCCTTCATGGAACACTTTGGAAAACCTTCTCCACCAAAGCAGGCATTAAAGTGGGAAAAACAGGCTTTTGAAACAGGAAGTGTGAAGGACATGAAGTGCCGGGAAGACCGGTAACAAGAAGAAACGCGTGTGCTGCTGTGGTGGTGTCAGCTGACCAGTCGGTGAGAAAGTCAACAAGAAAGTGCCAGTGAACTTGGCATACCGCGCGGACCACTATGCAAACTCACATGAAAAAAGATCTTCAATTGAAACCTTGGCGTCCATCATTTGTGAATGAACTGAGTGATGCTGACACATAGATCGGCGCTGTGCATCATGCAATGTCTTCCTTGACACTTTCCCGACTGCCGTGTATTGAGGAAAAGTGTTGTTTTCAGATGAATGTGCCATCTATCGAAGTTCACGGGCATGAAATGTGGTGTTCTGATGGAAGGAAAAATCCACATTTCACATTGGAATTGGAGCATCGTCCTCGTCACGTGATCTGGGCAGGAATGACCGCAAGACATTTATTTGGTTCCGACTTCTTCATGGACCGATAAATGGCGTAGTTTTCAAGCATATGTTAAGAAACTGGCTGGTACCATGACTTGTTACTGCATTAATAGCTGAAAGAGTCTGGTTTCAACAAGATGGCGTTCCTGCGCATCTTGCATTGCATGTTTGAGACTATCTCAATGAAACATTCTTTCAACGATGGATCGATTGGACATGGATCACCATCACCAGCTCCTCCACCGTAGTCACCACATGGTCCAGATAAAACAACTCGAGCCAACTCTTTGTTGGGCTTCATCAAGGAGAAAGTGCCAACAAACCGGTGTTGGACTATTGAAGAATTGTGTGCTGCAGTCGTAGCCTCTTTTGCATAGGTGAATCCATAAATGCTACACAAGATGTCTACGAGGACAAAGCAACAAATGCAGTGGTGAAAGGAGAATGATGGAGTGCATACAGATACAATGGCTGATTAATTATTGTCAGTACTGCATGATAAAACCTTTATATTATAAGTGTTTGAGAAGGAATGCTTTACCTCGGGAGGGGTAAAGCGACTTCCAGGCCACCCTGTATATCCATGAACAGTTTCTCCACATCGCTATTTTATATATTTTTGTGTATAATATAACCAGAAAAGGGAGCATTGCAACACAAACAATATAAATAAAACAACCAAAAAAAAAAACCATCAACTTTTCTCAATTAACTCCTCAGTCAAAGAACAAATTGTAAATCTTTTCATCCAATTCTGATGTATCCGAAACAGTTGCTCAAATACTAAGGATCGTCAGCATAACATCTCAACAATGGCCTCCAAAGACGGATGCTGGACTGGACAAGTCTTTTCTACATTGTGTCATGGGGTACAACTGCTCAGCTTATTAATCTTCAGTTAGGCCATGATTCCCAGCTCCATATTCGAATCTTTGGGCATCATTGACAACACACTGGCACAGAGGTCTTGGGATGAATGGTTGGAAGAAGTCAACCAAGATGAGGGCCTATATTGACCTTCTTTTGCCTCCATTCAGGTCCTCCTCCTGTCTGTCTCTCAACAACTCTAGCACGCTGTCATGGACCCTATCATTCTCTTCCTTCAATATTGCTATTTCTTCTGAAACCTTTAAAAAAAAAAGTTTATTACCTCCGCCACCGAAGGTGGATGGAGGTTATGTTTTCACCTGTCTGCTTGTAAACAGAATATCTCAAAACGTTGTGGACAGGTTATGACAAAACGAGGTGGATGAGTTGGTTCGGTGACAAAAACAAGCCAATTCGATTTTGGTTCAAGTCCAGATTCAGATCGGGCCTCTCAGTGGGATACAAAACAAGCCGTTCAGGCGGCGGTATGTATTCTACCGAATACCATTATCGTTTTTTTCATGCATTCATTTATTCATTCCTCCCCTTCTAAATGATGTTAAAAATTGCTTCCTGGTTCTGTTTGATCCTGAACGTCAATCCAACGTACAAACCTTCAAGATACGATTCCAGAGACACCGAAGAACCCACGTCCGTTCTTCATCGATAACATCATTATATTATTTTTTTTTTCAGTTAAGCACCTGTTATCACGAAGTCACACTCAAAGCCTTCACTTTTTCAAACTTACTTCCAATCTTTTACCCAATTTCACGTGCTCTTTATAAAATGGTCAAATTGTGTACGAGAAAAAGAAAATGTACAAGAAAACATACAGATGTCGTCACGTGATTAATACGATTAGCAAAAGATTATGTGAACAGAAGAACAGAAGTAATACACAAGATTATGTGAACAGAAATAAAACTAGAACAGTTTACATTTTGTATCACAATGATAGTTCGATCTGCATTCAGACCAAAACCAAAATCGAATTGACTTGTTCTTGTCACCGAACCAACTCATCCACCAAGTTTTGTCATTACTCGTCCACAACTTTTTGACGTATCATGTTATACACAGTTTTTGGTCCCATCTTTCAATGGTGAAAAATCACACAGGAAATTAAAAAAAAATTCTTGCATCCGGATGCAGGTCTTCACCAAAATCCAATCATTTCGTCATTGTCACATACCCAACGTCTTCGCCAAATTTTGTTCGAATCAGTCCACAAACAATCAAACAGACAGACGGGGGTGAAAACATCAACTCCGCACACCTTCGGTGGCAGAGGTAACAACATAAATGCTATGTGGTTTTTACAGTAGCGGAATCATTCGGGTACAACATTCCAGGTGTTATTGAAGTATTATTTATGTTGTGCGTGTGGCAGGTTCATGACGATTGTGTTTGTGTTTCTGTTCCTGATGCACATGGTTGCAGGACATATTGCATCACTTATCGAATGTTTATATTCTGTCCACTGGCAACAGTGTTGGATATCCCTCTGCGGTAACTGCAAACTGAAGAACACTGGTGTGAGACCTGGTAGGTCTTCGTTTCATCTCCTGAAACCCACCCATGTGTGGAGAAAGCAGCCAACAACAGCAACTTGCATGCTCTCAAACACACACCACACACAGTGGAAAGCAATGGCAAACCACCTTGTATAACCTTTGTCAATAGACTGATTTGGCAGCACCAACATTCTAATAAAGTTTATGATACATCAAATGAAATCATGTGTAAATGTATACGTGTTTATTGTGTCTCAAAAACACACACAAGTGCATGCACACCTTCATGGTACAGTAGGGTAAGCAGAGTGCTTGGGACATTCGGGTGAAAGTGACGGTGCCCTCAAGCCCATGGAAATGACAAACAATTATTTCGAGCACTTCATGCATTGTTAACCAGAACAGAGCACCACCGTCGGGCAATAGAAGCCAACACAACATCCCATCAGATAAAAACAACAACAAAGACAACAAAGAAAAAGCATCAGACAAATTAAACTTAACGAGTTACCGCACATTCCCTCTTTATAGCAAACAGCAATTTGTTACCTCAATTCGTTTTTAATGATGTGGGGAGGACGACGCACCTTGTTAGGCAACACAATCCCCTCGCTCATGGCTGTATGCAAGACCGTCAGGTAACCCTGCATGGACAGGTATCACACGCATGCCATCCGCTGCTCCGTACACAGAGCAGGTAAAGGGCCGGACGTGCATTGCCGTGATAGGTCGAGGAGCGCAATGGGGCCTGTGGGCAGACCAGTGGCACTTACACGTATAGCCCCTCCCCAGTAATACGTTCCCAGGCCTCTTGCGGTGCACCTGTGGGATTCGGCTGGATGTGGAAATTGAAGTTCCACAACAAACATTGCATGACTGCTGACCTATACACGAATTATTACTCCAATGCGGGAGTGTAGGAATGCAAAACGGGTGGGATGATGCATCATTTGCACCCCCCACCCCAACCACTCCAGAAAAAAAAACAAAAAAAACGTGTTCCCACCTTTGCAGCAGCACAACATATTTCTGTCATCATTGAGGTCCCCCAAGCAGCCTCAAATGGACTTCCCTCGTGCTCCACGAAACTGCAAACCATGTAGCATCGAAATATGGAGAGGGGAGCAAGTTAAGAAAACCAAAAATCCATTACAGTACCAAAGAATGTTACATTAGAAGATAATTGGGGTCCACAAACACAGACGAGTTAATTACTCCATTCCATAATGATTGTCCCAGGCTAAATTTGTGCCATTCCATTGTCTTTCAGCCAACTCGACTGATGCCCTAATTTGTGGAGGCCCTGATCCTTGACTGTTTCATAACCTACCCTTCCTGCACCCTTTCATAACCGGCCATTTTCTGTCACTTGCACAAATATTGAGAGAAACAGAGGTTTGCAGTCACATATTTCAAAACAGTATCATCAACCCTCATCTCCACTGTTCTCCAGGCCCTGGATCGCAGGCGCGTGCGGCGAGGCGATTATTGTTCAGCAGGCTTGACTACCGTGAAGGGCTAGGCTCGTTTTACAGGCCACCAGGGCTGTTGCATCGCTGTCTGAAAGACTTTAGAAGCATGTTCTATCGGTAACTAGCAGAGGTACCCGGCATTGCCTGGTGCTGTTCTTTCTCATCCTCTTGCCATTTTGAAGAAATCAAATTTTGTTTCTTTTTCTATTTTTTTGTGGCAGCCTAAAACACTTCCCTACACCCACGAAGGAATGGGGTCAAGGATCATTCAATATTCCCTTTCACATATCAACAAAGGTTTAGGCACTATAGAGCAATAAAACAAAAAAAAATCCACTTAAAACACTCCCCGGCACTCACTGATGAATCTCTGAAAGTTGAACGAAGATCCGTTCCGCAATCTCTGAGAAAAATTATGACACAGACAGACAGTTGACTCAAGGTAAAGAATATAGACAGACAGACAGACAGACATCTCTCATAGTATAGATACCAAAGAAAATTGTCAGGTCCGTACATCAACAGACTTCTCTCGTACATCAACAGAGTTCTCCGGTTTCTTTGCCTTTTCAAAAACTCGTTCACAACCAGTCAAACCTGTCCTGAAGTGTGCTTTTTCTCCCTCATTCATTTTCTCGTCACTTTGCCTTTATCAACAGATGAGGTCCATTTTTTTTTATTTTTTATTTTTTTTACGAGGAACAATAATTTCCAACCAGGTGAGTTTAAAAACCTTCTGAAGTTATGCCTCCGACAGCAATTGTATCCAACACAATGGAGTATTGCTCTCCGTTACGAGCTGGTGCCCTGGCATGCCACTCATCTCTTAATGCTGAACGGTTCAAATCATGACCCACGAGGAGGCAACGACATTATTCCAATAAAGGCAGGTCAGTAGTATTTGTTTGCAATTGTCTCTCATCTGTTTTATTTCTATATTTAAGTATAGCGCGTGGAGGAAGGGACAAGACCATAGCCGTTTTACGAATGGATGAAGTACAACAAGCATCAATGCTGTGTAATATTCCTGGTTGCCAACTTCTTTCCGTAGTTTGAGGAATCCTCCAACTGACGTTCTCATTCCGCAGGTGCATACCATTCTCAGATGCGGATACAGAGTTCCAGTGTTTCCTTATGGATGGCAGGTTTTTTTCCAGATCAATTCATGGAGGTTAATTAAATGTTCCACGAAACGAACTTCGAAGTGCAGTGGGAATCTGTAAAACTTTGAACTGGACTCCTCCGCAATCTTCTTTACCTCAGCAGTCCGAACTACCGAAACTCTGTGGAATGAAGCCACAGGAATGAGATTTGTTCTCTTGTGCTTGATTTCAATCACCGATGCTTCGACATCAGTTTATGCCAGGTCGGATCTATTTGCAACACACGATACACAAAGTCCATCCATCTCCATCTCCATCTCCATCTCCATCTCCATCATCTCCATCTCTCTCTCTCTCTCTCTCTCTCTCTCTCCATATCTCTCAATCTCTCTCTCTCTCTCTCTCTCTCTCTCTCTCTCTCTCTCTCTCTCGATATTCTCTCCGTTTGACCCAGAATCCACCTTTCTTGCTAGTATTATCACTTCTGCCATCCGATCTAAGACCAGTTAACTTGTCCTTTGTGATTTTGTCCATACCAAGGTTTATCAAATTTACTAGAACAGCATCGAGCAAACCTTCAGTAGCATGCTTGTTTGAATGACTTTCACCTCGAAAAACATTCTTCATGTCTTTGTCTTTACTCATGTAATGAGCAGTAAGAAATGTTTGTTTTTTTGTATTCTTTATCGAGGCTCGTATGAGAGCGAACATACAACGCACAGCAAGGGGGCATGAGACAAGAGGGGCGGGAGTGGGAGGGACAAAACAGTGGGGAACAGACACATTAGGTGATCTGTGGAAGGGAGAGGGATGGGGATGGGACGGGGAACATGGGGAAGAGAAGATGGACATTACAGGGACTTTCAGGAAGGAAAGCAAGGTAATTGAAGGAAGTGGGCTTGGGTGGATTATCAGGGGTAGAAAAGATCAGGGATTTGGATAGGGGATGATAAGAGGTGGTGGTGAACAGCTGTTTTGAAAGCCTGGAGGGAAGAATGGGAAACAATAGAGTGAGGGAGTTTACTCCAAAGGCGGGAAAAAAAGAGGAATGAAATAGTGAAGGTGAGCAGTGATTCGTGATTTTGGTAGTTTTACCAGAAGGGGGTTGTTGGCGGACCTTGAGCGCCCTGTGGAAATGTGGTGGGGACAAATCACAGAGAGAGCAGGGGGGCAAGGCTGGAGAGGAGACGGTAGAAGACAGAAAGACCACCGACCAACCTGCGGTGATTGAGTGAGAGGCCCAAAGACTCAGCTTCATTGCGGGAGATGCCGATGATCCTAAATGCCCTGGTTTCGACAGCGTGAAGCCGAGAAAGGTGGGAGGCAGGAGCACCAGCCCAGAGTGGAGAGCAGTACTCCATCAGGCTACAGACAAAAGCTTTGTAAGTGGTCAGGAGCTCAAGAGGGCCGAGGAAGGACTTTGCACGACGGAGGATTCCCAGTTGGCGACTGGCTTTTGAGGAGAGGTTGGAAATGTGACTTTCCCAGGAAAGGTCATGGCAGATAGTGAGACCCAGAAGCTTGAAAGAAAAGACTTCTTCCAGAGGATTGTTGAGAAAGTGGATGGGGGGAGGGGGGGTTCTAAACAGTCTTTTCGAAGAGACATAGTGAGAGTGTGAGATTTGTCTGGATTGAAAGACATGTTCCACGTGTTGGACCAGTTTGTGATTTTATCCAGATCTGCATTGAGTGAAGAAGCTGCTGCTTGCCGGTTTGAGGGATGACGGATGGTGCGGCAGAGTGTGGAGTCATGAGCAAAGAGATATAGAGGATTTTCCAGAGAGTCGGAGAGATCATTGATGAAAACCAGAAAAAGAATAGGGCCCAGAACGCTACCTTGAGGAACTCCAGCCTGGACAGGAAGAGGGGATGAAAGAACTCCATTTAGGGCCACACGTTGACTGCGACAGGAGAGGAAGTCTGCGAGCCATGAGTGGAGATGGCCTTGGATACCATGGGAAGAGAGTTTGGTGAGTCGGGCAGGGTGCCAGACTGTGTCAAAAGCACGTGATATGTCCAGGGATACGGCTCGGATTTCCTGTCTGGCATTGAGGACCTCCATCCATTGATGGGAGAGCAGAAGCAGCATATCCAGGGTAGAGTGACCTTGTCTGAAACCAAATTGATGATCGGAAATCAAGCCATTGGAGAAGAGGAAGGATTTCATGTCTGAAGCGATGATGGATTCCATAACCTTGCTGATGATTGGGAGAAGGCTGATTGGTATGTAGTTACAGGGATCTGTTTTTGCACCTTTTTATGCAGGGCAGTGATGTTAGCAGATTTCCAAGCAGATGGCAGATGACCTTGGGCAAATGAGAGGGTGAATAGAACAGAGAGAGGGTGAGCAAGAGCAGAAGAGCGGGCTTTGAGGACATGTGGGCTGATGCCGTCTGGACTGTTTGCAGAATCTGAGTCGAGGTTTGACAGCAAGCTCTCCACCTTGTTCGGAGAAAAGGATACAGAGTCCAGGGACAGTTGGGTGCGACTGGGTAAGGTGGGTAGAGAAAGTGATGGGTTTAGGACACAGGATTTAGCTGCAAACATCGAGTTTAGGCATTCAGCTTTATCACGTGTGGTATCAGCAGTGCGGCCATTTGAGGTAAGGGAGGGGATGGAGGGGGAACATACACCAGAAACAGATTTGATTAAATGTCACCAGGATTTTGAGGAGGGAGAGAGGTTTGAGAGTTGAGACTTGAGATGAGAAAGATGTTGTTTTCTGTCTCTCCTGAGGGTAGATACACACTTGTTCCGAGCTTTATGGAAGGAACTGAGATTGCCCTCAGTTGGGTTTGCTTTCCATGAGGCAAAGGCAAGTTGTTTCAGTACAACTGCCTCGCCACAAACTTCAGTAAACCAAGGGCGGGAGGAAGGGTTGGACAACTGAAGACGAGAGGGGATAAATCTGTGCATGAGGGAGAGCAAGTTTCTTTGAAAGAATTCCCAGGATGAGTTGATGTTTGAGAAAGTAGTGATAGGAGACCAGTTCTATAAGTTTGATGGCTGCTCGGAGACCCTGCCAGTCGGCTTGAGTGAAATGCCAGACTCGACGGCGGTGAGGTGGTTCTCTGATGACAGCCAGAGAGATGTCCACTTTGACAAGGACGTGGTCAGAAGAACCGATAGGAGCGGAAGAAGAGCAGCAGATATTGTCAGGGAAATTTGTCAAAATCAGATCCAGAAGAGATGGAGTACCATTGGTTGAGATCCGGGTCGGGAAGTTGACCGATTGTCAGTCTCAATGAGTCGCAGAAACCTTTTGCTGAGGCCCATGACAGGTGAGAGAGGTACCCACACCTAGCCAACTGGCATGATGACAATTGAAGTCGCCACATAAGAGGAAGAGAGAGTTTGGATGAGAAGATAGAAGATGGTACATGTTTTCAGATAGTGAGGTGTAGATGGAGTCATCACTGTTAGGTGGACGGTACAGTACACATATATACATGAGGTGGGAGTGGAGGGGAAGCCGTAGCCAGAGGTATTCCTGGGGGTGTGGGGGAGTGAGAGCAGTGCATGGAGAGTGAGGAATAGAGTTTTTGATGAAGAGAGCAACACCTCCACCAGGACGAGGCTCAGGTCTGTCATACCGAAGGAGGGAGTAACCCGGGAGAGATACTTGGGAGTCAGACACGTCTTGGGAGAGGAAAGTTTCTGTTAGGCAGATTATGTCTGGTTTGTCAGTGGCAGCCTGTATGTAAAGATCTGAAAGGTTTGAGCGAAGGCCCCGAATATTTGAGGTCCATACTTTTAATGAAGTTGTAGGGGAGGAGGCTGGGGGTGGGGGGGGGGGGGGGAGGGTAGGACAAGGGGCGGGGGGGGGAGGTAAGGAGGGTTGTGGAAAGAGGGTGGGGGATTGCAGAATAGCGAGGGGAGGGGGCTGAAAGAGCAGGAGAAAAGGCTCTGTGGTGCTGGGGGAGAGGGGGGACAAGAGAGGGGGAAGAAGGCAGTTGAGGAGGTGGAGTGAAGAGATGGAGGTGAGAGGGCAGTGGAGGGAGGCAGCTTGATGGATGAGAGGGGGGCAACTTTGAGAAGGATGAGTGAGGGGGATGAATGGTGGGAGAAAGGTGAGGGGGGAATTTTTGAGAGAGGTGAGAGGGAGGCTTGGAGGGAGAAGAGTGGGATGGTTGCTTTGAGAGTGTGAGTGAGGGGTGAGGGGAGTGAGTTGGCACTGAAGTTGGAAAAAAAGAATGGTTGATGGAAAGCGAACATTCATAGCAAGCTGTTGTTTTTAAAAGATTTAGGTCAGAGATGCGATTTAACACAATTCTTGATGGATGCAATGAAGGCGAATTCAGAGAATGGAGAGAAGAAGCGCTGTAATAGTTGGAATTTTTTGGGCAAGGAATGAAGGAGAGGTCGAAATGAGAGCAGTCTGTTAAAATAGCAGAAGAGTTGTGCATTATGAAACAGTAAAGAGTACCACATGTGTGAGAGAGGAAGACGAAGCATAAGATCGTTTTTGTTGTTATTATTAATGTTTGAGAGAGTGTTCCATGGATTAGGTCATGGAAGTCTAGAAAAAAAAAAATCGAGGAAGAAGACGAGGAGGAAGATAATAGGAAGATAATAGAAGAAGATAATAGGAACAGAATCGGGAGAAGGTTAGCGTGTTGTTGTTTTGTTTTGTTTTGTTTTGTTTTTTTTGAGATAAGAAGTAGATTAGTTGGGAGAATTGGGGACGTTAGGAAAGTGGGGAGGATAGAAATTGAAGGTAATGAGGAGGATAGAAATTGAAGGTAATGGGGAGGAAGAAAAATAAATGATCGAACACTGAGGGGAACCGGTAGGCCTCAAGCCTTGGCCAAGGCCTAGGCCTCAAACACCCGGGAAGAACGTCAACAATAAACTCACAAAATAGCATGATTTTTGAAACAAAACCCAACTAGGAACACACAGTAACATGTAGGTGAGAAAATTAAACAGTTAAAACGGGACAAATAACGACCAGAAACTTAACTTTGAGAACGTCAGCAGGGAGCCCCCAAGGAGACCTCTCGTTGCTCCAAACCCGGAACCGGAAGTGACAAATTTGTTGTCCATCGAGTACTTATCCATTGAGCCATCAACTTGGAGTGAGAAAAAAAATCAGCGTCTTTTAGTTCTTGCGTCACAGTTTCCAACACCACATCAGCACCATTACCAAGCATATCATGACAGATATTTGGGTTCTGATAATTGTCACCTTAGAATCAAAAGGTTCGACCTACCAAAGGTTCAACTGTCGGATCGAAAGCCTGGCGTTGGCTTAGTGGTTAGGGTGGTGGCTTGGGATCCTTGGATCCTGAGTTCAAGCCCTGTTGGCCGCTGAATTAAAATACACCAGGAGGTTGACTCAGCCTGTCGTCCTTCCAAGGTCGGCAAAATGAGTACCAGTGTACTGGTAAGGGAGACACTGCATCAGTGGCATAGCCGCGTCCCAACCAATGATGCAACCAGCAGCCACAGGCTGCACTCGATAGAGAGGGAGAACTGTCAGATAGAACCTTTTGATTCAAAGGCGACGTAATGCAGAGCAGGTTCAGGTGGATTGAAGGTTGAATCCAATCCATGTTCATGGTACGTCAAGCTTTGGTTGTCAGCATGCATTTTCACAAGTGAGCAGGATGGCCAGGGGTGTGCAAACAATGTCATTTGCTTACTGTTGTTATGCTTCCTTGCCTGGCAGATCACTATTTACACCGTCATGGAAATGATTCAATGACTTGAGTTTCACTGGAGTTAAACACAAGTTCACTGGAGTTAAAGGGAGTTCACTGAAGTTAAACCACTTTCGCAGCCCGATCTTTAGTGACAAATTTGCTCTCTTGACTCATGGAGCTTCATACCACGTGCAGTGTCATGCATGGGCGTCGATTGCTTTTGAAAAGTGGGGGGGGGAGTTGGGGGACATTGCACGTCCAGACCACGAAGCCCACTTCGTGCTGGCGTGGACAGAGCAAGTCTACCCCTGCAAATTCTTGATTTTATACGCTCGTTGACATGCTGCCTTCTGATCACACAAATCCCTCAAATTAATCTGACCATCAATCGACCATCTTTTTATCAAATGTAAGCAGACGGAGCGAAATCAATTAAACATTAATCACACACATTTCAAAGTTTATCATATATATATATATATATATATATATATATATATATATATATATATATATATATATATATATATATATATATATAGAATTGTTTATCAAGCCTCCTTCTCACGACCATTGAACTGATTCACTAAACATAAACTGAAAACTACACTGACATACATGAAATTGACATTACACGAGTACGGTCAACTTACGTTAAAAGTTGCCAAAAATATGAACCCTCTTGTCTGCTGATCCAGTTAAAAACTTTGTAGCAATGTCTTGGGGGGTCAAGTGCAGTCAGACGATCTCGGTGAACATGACAGATCATGGGATGGTTGAGGCGTTGTTGGGTCATTGTGGAACGTAACCAAGTCTTCATATGTCTGAGTGCGCTGAATGACCGTTCAGCTTCGCATGAACTTGCTGGGGAAACCAATAGAAGCCTAAGCAAACGTTCTACCTGTGGGAACATTCTACAGACTTCCGGCACCATGTCTTCAAATATCTTATGGTAATCCTCAACAGATGAACCACTGAAGTGGTTACGAAAGAAACCAAGTTGTTGCTCTCGGGAATCCGACAGTTCGGGATATTTGCGGACTATTTGTGGTTTGAATGACCCAGACAGGAGCATTTCACCCAAGTCCCCTATACGCCATGAGGTCGGTTGATGTGAAGTACTCGTTCAAGTTCTCGGATGCGCTGTCGATGACTTTGAAAAATTAAACTCTGTATACCTCCTCTGCAGAATTGGCAGTGTATTCCTGCGTGCCTCCATCAAGTCTCTTCGGAAGCTTGCACTTACGAGGGAGGGTCACTGGATCTAGTTGGCACTGCTGGAGCTTCTGTTGTGCTGCTTCGAAAACTTCCTTAAACGTCTGATCGGTACAGAGAGATTGGAGATTCTGTGCAGTTAACTTTGCAGCAGTAAGCATACCAGAGACGGTAACTTGTGAACCCTGAAGTGTCTTATTGAGGTATTCAAGGGATTGGAGAACGGGCAATGATGCAAACAGACTGAGAACACACTTTCCTGATGAAAGACAGCTTCGAATACCGTTGGTTCGCGATGTCGTGTTCGTACCAAAGTCATCACTTGCTTGTTGAAGGGCATCCAGTACCGCTTCATAGTTATCCAATATCGATTTCACGGCAGGAGAACGAGTTAACCAACGCGTCGGGCAAATTGGCATCAGGCGTGTCGAGCAAGGAGTGTCAGCATCGTCAGCGTGGATATTCAAGTACAGATGCTTGAATTTTCCAGAGTTGTTGTAGATGTTTCCGAGTACCTGGACATAATCAAGGGCATCTCTTATGAACGGTGCAGTTTGTAAGGCTTTGGATGTACAATCCTCTTTACTTTATTTTCAACGCTGCATTTAAAATCTCTAATTTAATCATTCTAAATCACACAGTTTAATGAGACACCTTATTCTGTCGGTCTATCCTTCGTCTTTGTCCTCGTGCAAACGAAAAATTATTCGGATGATGGCGGAAGAGAAATTCCTTCCGGAACGTTATTTTTCGTAGTAAAAATTGCAAGCCGCGGCTAAGCTACTAAGCCTAAGCCTTTTTTTAATCAGATTTTCGAGGTAATCTCATTACTACCCTATAGATACTGTATAATCCAAGAACAGAATTCAAAAATAATTTTCCGTTCTTTTGACCGAACCGCTTCGGTGAATTTTGCATATTTTTCAACAGCTACCTTTTAAAATCTATAATTTAATCCTCATAAGTCCGACGACCAAATGATACCTCTCGTTTTGTAGGTCTATACCTCCCCTAAGTCCAAGTACCGACGAAAAAATTATTTACATTAACCGCCGCAAAATAGAGTAAATCAGCGCATTTTATTTGATGTTTCCCAAGTATTCGAAGCTAATTTAGTCGCCAAAATACCCACTTTCCTTCGATTTTCACCCGGTTTTCAACGTTGGGATTTAGGCCACTGTTATCGACTGCGAAATATGAAAACAGAATTACAAAATATCTTTCCGTTTGTTCGTGCGAGCCGGGAGAGTGTAACCGCGTCATCCTGCACAAGCTCCACCATCTCAATCAGCATACCAGGCCGCAAAATCTTTTATTGGCTTATAACTCGACGGTGCAAAGTCACAAAAATTAAACACACATATCATCGTGCAGGTAATAATATCGGGCATCCGGCGATATAAGTTAGAAAGGTGAAATAAACTATTTTGGTCGCTAAAGGGGCCCCGAGCCGTTGCGGCCTAACACTATCCGAGGCGTGGCGCTCCGGGCCATGAAGCCGCGATTTCTTTAAACACTCATAAAATGACGATACAAAGTCCGAAAATGTCCCAACATACCTCAAAATGTCCAGGTCACGTTCCCTGTTAGTGGGTGAACAATCCAACGCTTGGCGAATTCTGCTTCGCAGTGATAGGAAGAGCCGACATCGAAGGATCAAAAAGCGACGTCGCTATGGATGCTTGGCCGGTGGGAGACCATGGCTTGGGAAGCACGGATTCTCAATGTTGAATTGTTAACCTATCATCTTTAATAGAGCTATAATAGACCAATAAAACTTTAATAGAGATTAAAAAATTTATTCTTGTATTTGAGGAGCATCTCGGCCTGGTTGTACTAGAGCAGCTCGTTTTGTTTTACGTAACTGACGTTCAATGAAAAAAGTGGTGGGGGGGGGGGAAATCGATATGTTGTCCCTCCCCCTTGATAAAAAGTGGGGGGGACTTGTCCCCCCCCCGTTCCCCACCAATCGACGCCCATAGTGTCATGGCTCGCTATCTTCAGTGGGTTTTCATTCTTTTAAGCCACGGGACTATCATCATACTCCTTTTGGGCATCAGCTTATTCCCACTGGCAAAGACCATTTATGACACCCGAGTCACCGAGTGTATCACAATATTTTGTGGACATGACAACGAATTGGCCCATTGGTGATACGCCATTTCTTGCTTGCTTTTGAACTTGTGACTCTTCAACCACACTCAAGCTCAACAGCTTATGGGACGCTGCTCAGACTGGACGAAGTCATCAACCTTCAGTGGTGAGCAGAAGTCGATAACTCCATTTTCTTTACTCTACTTACCCTTTCTAGTGGAGTGGAAAATTAATTTATCAACCACTGGGCATCAAGCTTGTGTCCATTATACCAAACCTCAAAAACCCTGGGCAACGGAATGTGAAGACGCAGAATATGTCGAGGTACAAATTGCAACAAAGGCTTTGGGATTGAGGGGGGACAAGCTGATGGAATAGGAGAGGAGATGGGTGAAGATTGTGCCGGCACAGAGTTCACTGCAACTGTAGAAGTTGCTATCGCTGTGTAGGACGGTGGAGGTGCAGAAGGACTTGAAGAACCTTGTAGCGTGGTAGTCGATGCATTGGTTTGCCTTTTCTTTGCTGGAGCACCAAAAAAGTCTGTAATTCGCTTTGACATCTCGGCGTTATTATAGAGGGTCATACCCGAGCGAACCAGCGTCAAAACATCTTGGAATTTATTTCCTTTCTCTCGATACTACTTTCCCATTTTCTTTCTTTTCACGAATCACTTCCTTAAGCACTGATCTTCCTTTTAACAGCCATAATTATTGGCCATAACAGTAATGCACAAGAATATTCAAATGGAGTAGATAAAATGCACGTTAACACTTCACGTGCACACACTCATGACGGCCTTGTCAAGGTCTTGTTTTGAATTCGTGTTTGAAAACGAAATTGACTGAAGTTGACAAAGTTCGTAATGTCTGGATTTGAAATCGTGAATCAAATTTTTGGTGTGAAATTTGTTCCATTGTTAAAGCAGAGGTTCGTAAATCGGGAGATTACTCGAGATTGTATTCACATGGATAATAATTTAATGCCTATGGTTTGGATCCTGGCAGTGCTGGATTAAGGCTCGGCTGGCCCTAAGGCACATTTTGAAATTTTAGAGAATGGCCTGAAAATTTTAAATTAGATCTCGGGCTCATGGAAATGGACCCCAGACAAAAGAGGAACTGATTCAAGAACAAAATATTTAATACAAAAAAACCAAATATTTAATGTGAAAAGAATTTTTGGCCCGAATTTTTGGCTGGCCCGAGGGCATATACCTTGTCTGCCTAATGGTTAATCCAGCACTGGATCCTGGACTAACCGAAGATGCCACAGGTGTGAACGAAAGATTAACAACCTTGTCGCCCATTAGTTAAATTATTTTCAAAAGAGATGCGTGTGCTGTGGATGCTGATGGCCTTGATTAAACTTTACTAATACTTTTTATTCCACATTGATTAGATTTTTTGGGGGTCTCTCATTGTGGGTAACGCACGGCCCAAACAAAGCCAATGGAATTCTGATGCAACAAACCTGGGAAGTGTATAATCAGCAGAGGCCGACATGTGTGATGTGTCTGGCCCACGAGAAAACCAAGATGGCGGCCATATAATTTTGCCTGGGTGCCATGGTGGGTGGAGTCGAGTGACAAATGTGGGTGTGGTCTGTAGCTGTCCAACCAATAGGTGAACATTTCAAAATTAAAAAAATAAATAATCGACCCCCAACAAGAATCACAGCAATAACTACCAAGCAGTCACAGATAAAAATGCTCTGTGTGCCTGCCTCATGATTCATTCCAAAACACTGTGCCTGCCTCATGATTCATTCCCAAATGCTGTGCCATCCTCTTTATGATTCATTCCCAGATGCACTTTTTTAACATTATAAATTTAAACGTTTTTGGAATTGACTTCATGGTTCAGAGACAAGATGATACCTCTGCGCTCTCGAATCTGGGTCAAATTCCAATAAACTACAGGGTGTGTCAAAAGTCCCAGGACACTGTTTTCGCTGTTTATACAAGATTTGTTTATACCATGTATTTACACTGCTGTCTTTCTTTTTTTCAGTTAATACAAATGATACAGGAAACCAAGACGGCAGACACTAGTCTAGTGAAAGAGAGGCTGGTAGCAGTGGTGTGGCACCACAAAAGGAGAAACACTCCCACGATGAGGCTGAGTCTTTGGGCCTCTCACTCTCTCACAAGAGGCAGGTCGGTGGTCTTTGTCTTCTATCATCTCCTCTCCGGTCTCCCCCCCCCCCCACCCTGCTCTGTCTGCGATTTGTCCCCACCATATTTCCGCAGGGTGTTCGAGGTCCGCCAACAACCCCCTTCTTGTAAAACTACCAAAATCACGAATCACTGCTCACCTTCACTCTTTCATTCCTCTTTTTTCCCACCTTTGGAATAAACTCCCTCTCTCTGTTCAATCCCATTCTTCCCTCCAGGCCTTCAAAACAGCCGTTCACCACCACCTCTTATCATCCCCCATCCAAATCCTCAATCTTTTCTACCCCCGTCAATCCACCCCAAACCTACCAACTTCAAATTCCCTGCTTTCCTTCCTGAAAGTCCCTGTAATGTCCATCTTGTATACCCTGTGTTCCCCACCCCATCCCTCTCCCTTCCACAGATCTCCTAATGTCTCTGTTCCCCTGTTTTGTCCTTCCCTCTCCCACCCCTCTTGTCTCATGCCCCCCCCCCTTGCTGTGCATTGTGTGTTAGCTGTCATACGAGCCTCGACAATTTAAAGAAAAAAAAAAAAACACAAGACTAAATCGCAAGCGGATGCCATCAATGTCTAAGTTGGTATTGTAGTTGTTGTACTACTATAATATTTTATTATTACTCTTGTTATTATGTGTTACTCTCATTAGTGTAATGTGTTATACTCATGGGGTTTTTGGCTCACCCTCGTAAGATGGTATAAACAAATCCTTGTGTCAGCAGCTGAGCTGAACCATGTCCTGGGACTTAAGGTTCACCCTGTAGGTGTCCACTCCACTAGCATTAGTTGGTGGACATTAAAGACCCTACGGTGTCTTTCTTGAAGAGTAAGCGAGTAATCACCGGTACGCTGAACTAATTACAAATTCATGCCAAAATAACCTTCGGTTAAACGTCAGGCCTGGTCGGCCATTTCGTGAAAGATTTGTCCAAACATTTTCTGGAGCTGACCACACAAGAAAGGGAAAATAATGGGTGCGTAGTCGTAGTAGCAGCAGTAGTCGTCATAGTATTGACCTGGCTACATCACTGTGAAGTTTCAATCCGTCACAATGTTGTGGACACTCCATTGATTTGTGTCGCGGGAATGGTACCCTCTCGTGGTGATTCTGTAAAATCGCATTTGTATCATGTTATGTGCTAATTGTAACGGAATTTCCAAACTTCTATTCCTTATTCAGCATATTACTCATTAAGTTCGGAAAGCAAGTTTGTCATTGATTATAATCATTGGTCGTGTATCATCATGATTATAATCATCATGATAATTATCATGGTCGTGCAAATTACACAATAAGTGGGCGACGCCTTAATAATGTGCTTGTAAACAATAGTACATTGTGCATCGACAATGAAAACAAAGCATAATCGTTTAAATACAGGTGTGTTCCATCACCAATTATGAGGGCACTCATTAGAGCACATACCTCCGTCACGCAATGCCCGATCTAGTAAAACATACCGGGCACAATGCATTTTTGAAATATCATGCTACATATCGCTTTTTTTTTTTGGCCCAATCTCTCAATAATTTTCAAAATTAAAAAAATTTCTCATATCCGGATCTGGATTCGGATCTTCACCAAAATCGAACCAATTCATCCTTGTCTCACACACCCAACCTGCCCACCACCCACCTTTTTGAGATATTGTGCAATATATCAGTTTAGCCCTGTCTCTGTGCATCTGTGGGATGTGCTCGACCGACAAGTCCGATCCATGGCGGCTCCACCTCGCAACTTACAGGACTTGAAGGATCTGCTGTTCATGTTTTGGTGCCAGATACCACAGGACACCTTCAGGGATCTTGTAGAGTCCATGCCTCAGTGGATCGGCACTGTTTTGGCGGCACACGGAGGACCAACAGCATATTAGGCAGGTGGTCATAATGTTTTGGCTCATCAGTGTAATTCAAAATGTAATGGTGAAACGTGAGGGAAATTAAAGCCTAAAGTCGAGGCACCTCTACACACAGACTTTAATACAAACAAGGTGAAAACAAAAGAAAAGCAAATCCTCCCTTTATTCTGGCACTTAGCTTTACCCTGAGGTGGTCTCCAATGAACCTTGCGGTCGAGCCGCTTCGTCCTGTGCGGGAAGATACGCCCAAAATGGCGCCGAGCCACTCTCTGGGTGGGACCCGTACGTGACGTAATTTGTGAGGCAGTATTCCACGTGAGGGCTCACCAACCTCCGTGGGGCTTCTTCTCATGAACGAGCATGCCAAACGAATATAAAGATTAGAAAATCGCCAAAAATTCCCAAACCTGTCCGTCTGGCACGATCTCACATAGAGAGAGACCACATGCTGTTCCGTAGACCACAGAGCACCCACATGCCGAAAGTGGCAACAATCCATCCGGCAGTTTTGGAGGAGAAACGTCAAATTACACGCAGACGTTAACAGAAATAATATATAGGATATTGTTGTGGGCTGGGGTCCGGTGGCGAGAATGACCACGAGGTGGAGGAAGTTACGTCGTCTCCCAGCAGGCTCCCGGAATTGTAGGCCGTCGCTCACGGATAATTCCGTGACATGGCGGGTCGCTTCACCGACAGTGGACGCCAATACCTCAACCGCGTAGTGTAGGGTCTTCTTGTTTGGAACCAAGTTACCTAATTAACCACGCGGTTTCTACTACCGCGGAACCATGCTCTCGGTACGCCTTGCCCGAACCGGATCACTCTACCAACTACGGTAGCGTACCAACTACCAACTACCCACTCCGGATCGGATGCAGCCGAGCAGAACTGCCAAGGACGTACCGGCGAGAATGAAGAGATTATCGGGGATAAAGACCCGGCTAAACTCAGATCCGAACCATGCTGGACCAAGGAAGGAAAAGACAAAAACGAACTGGGAACATTTCTTCAATAATTTATTTACACTAAGCGAGGAAATTCATGTGGTACAGGGACAGGTTTATTGGTGTGTTATGTCGCGGACAGAAGAGAGATGTAGTGCGACAACTTTACGGTAACTTACAAAAGAGGACACAGAGCAGACTTGTCGCGAGAATAATACAGACAAGATTTACAATGATCAAATAACTTATACAATGCTACTTATAAGACAGGCACCACACACTCAGACGCACACTCAGACAAAATAAACCCAGTTGAATGGCAAAGGACTTTTGCAGCCACGGAGGGAGGGAGCTGAGGTTGCAGTTCTTTCGGTACCTGAACGTTCCGAGGGAAGGGACGCTCCGTGGTGCGGCACCCGACAAAGGTCGTGCAGTTCGGCCCACAGCCACATGTGTGGAGACTGTGTATGCGAAGGAGCCTGGATGGAGAGTACGGAGTCCAAGGTAGAACGGGGCAGCAGACAGGACCCAACGAGAGACCCAGTCAAGGTCGGGTGTACTCGGACCAGCACAACAGATGGGCCACCGAGGCGAGACGTGGGCAGGCCCTCCGTGATTATGACCTTCCTTCTTCAACCAACAACCAAGGGACCAACTCAACCAACGACCTTCCTTCTTTCTTTGCAACCAGCCAACAAACCCACCGAACTCTCTCAGCACTACTTTGAGGATGGTGTCGTAATTTATAGATCTACAAGGTCGGGGAGGGGCCTTGGCGAAGCTGACGTCACCGTCCGCCTTGATTGGACAGGGCCTTCATAGGGTCCGCCCTTTCTGGGTGGGGTTTCGGCCAAGCCGGGAAAACCCGCCCATTCCACGCGTGTCTGGACCCGTCAAGAAAGAGTTGGAACGTTTGGGGAAGCCGAGAAGGAACTGCGGACGTGAAGATTCTGCCTCGGAACGAGCCTCCGGAGACAGTAGGTGGACAGCGGTATGTTGTTGCCAGCGAAGCGAAGGCTGCAAGCACTGTGGTACCGTGGATCGTGATGGAGGGATATAAAGCCAATAATTTGAATCGCCAATAATTTGACCGCGTGGAGTAGGGTTAATTGCCAAACTTCAATATACCTAAGTACCCATGCGGCAAAGCTACCGGGGAATTCACACCCTCGGCAGGCCTCGAGCGGAACGAGCCGTTTCCGTGCTCGAACCGTGTGTAACCCGAGCGGATGGTTACCGAGGCCCGTCGGTCCAAATACACAATTACACCAACAATGGCCTTCCTAATCCCCAACATGCACCGTGGCAAACCAATGGCAGAAATGACAAAGAACGAGCTGTTACATTCAACAAAAGAGATATTTATTAATAACAATAATCAGGGAGGGAACACAGAGCAGAGTTATCACGAATAAAGAAAGGTATCAAATGTACAAGCAATTCCTTAAACAATTCTACTTAGAGACAGGGCCCACGGACACACAGATGCACACACAAATACCCAGAAAGAGATGGACCTCGAGGTCTTCATTGCCCCTTCAGCTCGGGAGGGAAGACGAGCTGAGGGAAGAGAACGTGCTGGCTACCTGGCTGCGTTCACGCGGCTGGACAACTGCAACTTTCCGGAGCACCAGTCGCCAAAGAACGGACCAGGGCAGCCGAACCCAGAGGAGGCGAGACGAAGTGATGAGATTCCGTGATGAGATGGTCGACCGCTTGTAGTAATGTGCCAGACGAGATGCCTCGGATGCAGTCAGCTGCAGACCCAGACAGACGCACGCTCGAGCAGACGGGACGTAATCTTCAATGAATTACCATCGTTTCTCGGGGTGGGTCCGCTCCCCCGTCGCCTGCTCTCATTGGGTGGACGGCATGTCACGGCTCCGCCTTCTTGCAAAAGACCGCCCCGGCTCTGGTCCACACGTCGCCTATTGGGCGGAAAATGACGCATACCCTTATTTGGCGCGATGCCAGAACGAAATGCTCCATGCCCATATTTGGGCCAAGCCAGATCGAAATGTTTCTTGACCATATTTGGTGTGAAATGCACACCGCCTGGGCCATGGAATCCCGCCCACGCACATATGCTGGAGAGCGCTCGAAGAGCGCGGACAATGCCACGAGCAGAGGGTTGTTGTTGTCGTTGTTGTTGGTGATGTAAAAATCCTTACTATAAAATAATTCACAGCGCACGTACAATTAATCACCCATTAAACATAGGATGAGACCCTACCTAGAAACACATACTTACTGATATAACTGATCAAAAAGGACTCTGACTGTTGTGTGCAATGGGTTCCAGATTCATAACAATATCAGCAAATACAACCTGTTGCTTCACTGATGGAGGGTATGAGGAGGGGATTGAGAGAGGAGGGAGGGGAGGGAGAAAGAGGAAGAGAGGAAGAGAGGAAGATCGGTGAGAGGGAGGGTAGAGAGAGGAGGCAGGAGGGAGGTGAAGCGAGGAGGGGGGGGCTGGGGAGAGCTATGCCTCACCAAACCTTGCTATATCGCAGGAGAGAGAGAGAGACAGAGAGAGAGAGAGAGAGAGAGAGAGAGAGAGAGAGAGAGAGAGAGAGAGAGAGAGAGAGAGAGAGAGAGAGAGAGAGAGAGAGAGAGAGAGAGCGATGGAAAAAAAGGAATAGAGGAAGGTGAGGGGTGGAGGTGGGGTTCGTGAAGAGAATTATTTGTTCTGCTTCATGACCAAAAACAAACTCATGTCAGAACAGCCGTACACACAATGACACAACAGAGTTTATAATGTAATCCGCTGGCACATCTGCAAAAACTTTGATGTCTCAGTTCCAGAAAATTTGTGGGAACATGAACCAATAGCAATCACTGAAAACATGGAAGTACCGACCGCTCTCGTACAAACTAATGATCCCATTGAGCATGAACATTGAAAAGAAAGCATTGCGACCAGATATCATATTAAGGGTTCCAGATTTGTTAGAAGGCATGTTAGATTTGTTAGAAGGTTTGTTAGAAGGCATAGAAGGTTAAAAAGAGAGAAGAAGGCATGGCTGATTGAGGTGTTAATACCAGTGATTTTGGATGAAGCTATGCAGAAATCAAGAAAATGACCAAACACCAAGACCTCAAGAATGAAGTGAGATAATCCTGGAAGCTGAAGAATGCCAAAGTTGTCTCTGTTTGCCAAATGCCAAAATCCGGATCTGGATACGAGACTTATTTAATTTTCAAAGTGATTCTTCACTATTGAGAGATTGGGGCAAAAACGATATGTGTGTATATATATATATATATATATATATGATTGTGTATCATGAAATTTACTTCCACCACCGAAGGTGAAGGAGGTTATGTTTTCACCCCCTTTCTGTCTGTTTGTCTCTGTCTGTTTGTCTGTTTGTTTGTGTACAGGATATCTCAAAAAGTTATGGACGGATCCGGATGAAACGTTGTGGACAGGTTGGGTGTGCGACAAGGACTAACTGGTTAGAATTTGGTGAAGATCCGGTTTCGGATCCTTAATTTTTTAAAGTGATTCTTCACCATTGAGAGATTGGGCTAAAAATGATATGCAGCACGATATCTCAAAAGTTGTTGACGGATTCGGATGAAACTTGGTGGACAGGTTGGCTGTGTCGCAATGACGAATTGTTTCGATTTTGTTGAAGATCCGATTCCGGATCTGGATACGAGAGTTATTTTATTTTTAAAGTGATTCTTCACCATTGACAGATTGGCCAAAAAACTATATATAGCGTGATATTTGAAAAATGTATTGGGCCTGATATGTTCTCGTGGATCAGGCATTACGTGGCGGAGGTATGCGCTCTACCGAGTACCCTTGAAGTTTTTATATGTCGTGAACAAACTTTGTTACATCATGGGTGGTGAAGATGGTGGTCAAGTTTCATTGGAATTGCATGTGTAGTTTCTGATAAAGGATTCGGACGAAACTTAGTGGAAACGGGCATCTGACAAGGAAGAATTGATTCAATTTTGGTGAAGATCCAAATCTGGATCTGATAATTTTTGAAGTGATTCTTCACCATTGAGAGATAAGGCTAAACTGATATATAGCAGGATATCTCAAAAAAATATCGACAGATTCGTACGAAACTTGGTGGACAGGTTGGATGTGTGGGAAGGATGAATTGATGGTGGCAGTTGGGGGGGAAGGCAATGTCGGGAACCCCTGCGAGTACTTTAATATTTACAAAATCTCACCTCATGGAAGAGCGAGGTGATAGAGGGGAAGAAAAGGTGATGAATGAAACAGTGGGACAGTGTGGAACTATTTGGAGGAGAACAAAAAGGAAACGAGGAGTGAGAGGAAGGGAAGAAATACGGTAAGCTGCAAGTAAGTAAAAGGATTGGGTGAAGAAGGGTCAACAAGGGTGGAAAATATCATGTGTAGGAATGAGGAATGACATGAGAGGTTCGGGTGGCAGACAGGAGAAGTAGAAAAGCAATGTGTTGGCAGATCAAAGTAAGTAAAAGGATTTGGTGAAGAAGGGTCAATAATGGTGGAAAATATCATAGTGGGGCAAGTTAGCTAAATATAGCATAATTGTGCATTTTGTGAGGAAAGCACCAAATTTGGCACAATAGTAGCCTATCATATTATGAACAGATTTGGATATTGTGCCATCTCAATATGATAGGCTACTAGTGTGCCAAATTTGGTGCTTTCCTCACAAAATGCACAATTGTTATGCTAAGTTGCCCCATTATCATGGGTAGGAATGAGGAATGACATGAGAGGTCAGGTGGCAGACAGGAGAAGTAGAAAAGCAATGTGTTGGCAGATCAACAGGGTAAATGTGTAAAGGGTAAGTGGTTAGGAGAGGAAAATTAGTCAGAAACGGAAACCCAGAAAGCCTGCTGTTCTCAGGAGACTGATTGTTGGAAGAGGAGGTGCCTCCACTCCGAATATTTAGCAAGGAGCTTAAGCAATAAATAAAAAAATTGGTGATAAAAAGGCAACGCTGTACGGAAATATTAATAAACTGTTAAACAACTATGTTTGACAAAGAGGGCATGAATCTGTATGAAGTCCTGATAAGACAAACGCGGAACATGCACTGTAATCTATCCCACTCCTGAAACCACGAGATCCTAAGTTATGTCCATAAAGGAAGATATGGTTTTTACACAGCTTGAAATTACACTCTGCTGTTGTAATTATGGTTGGTGAGTGGCTTAAACCGTCTAACAGGCTACGGTCTACGAACAGATCATCCAGAAGATGAACGATGACTTTTTAATTGGATTCCATCGCAATAATGTGTCATTTCCCCATTGAACGCATCACTGCGGTATAAAACGATAAGTGCTCCTCAAGAAGACAGTAGCTATGTTTGGAGGCGAATGAAGGCTTTATTAATTTTGTACATGTAGAGGGAATTTGGAGTACGGTGAGCAAAGTTTACCTTCAAAAGGGCATGCATGCAGAGATGCAGCATTTTGGAGTAAAACCTTCTTTGTGGGGAAACTGTGGTTGGGGGGCAGGGGGGCGTGAAGAGCGAAATATTATTTTGGCAAATGAATTGTGCAGAATGAAAATCAATAAAATCATTAAAATGAGAGATAATCGATATAAATGATAACTGATATCTCCCAAAGTGTGCACCTCTTCGTATCTCCGGATGTGGGCGTACTTGCTCCACAAACGGACAAACCTCCAACCTCGGGATGTGACATCAGGAGGGCTTGTGGGAGGAGCGAAATAAAAAAAACTCAAGAGTTCTGACTCTTCAAGAGCTCGGACTCTTTAGTCTGAAGTCAAATGCTTTGAGGGTAGTTTCTGAATCCAAAATTCCATTTCTTCATCCCACATGACCCTGGTGTCTTGGTGAAAATTATGTATTTGTTATTTTTTTTTGTTTGGACCATATTTTCAACAAAGTTTGGATTGTAAGTTTGGTCCTGGCTTCTAAAAAATAAAAAAAATTAAAAAGGCATTTTTATTTCACAACCTCATGACACAGGTATAGTTAGTTACCAAGTAGGTGGAATACCAAAATAAAGGTACTGACCTGGCAGACAAATGCATGTAAAACTGTTCACTAGTTTACCATGGGTTACCACTGGAGAGAGAGAAAAAAAATGCTTCAATTTGCTCATTTCTCAGGAATGATCTTTTATTCTCCCCATGCCATAAAGCCATTTTTATATAACCAACCTCATATTCATGTATTGTGTTGCGGAATACTTCCCATCTTCCCTGGTTGGAGGCAATCAGATTGAAGACCCTCAGTGTCATTGGTCCAATTCCACGACAGAAGGTTGATCTCAGGGTCAACATTCTCTTTTTTAATGGCTTGATTCTGATCTTGCTCCTTCTGTTCTCTCACCTGTAAAATTTCTGCCCCATCAAAGTCACACGTATTCGACCTGAAACCCATCCCTAATCATTACCCTCCCCGGGTACAAACCCGATGGTCATCTCTGTTAAACAATCCCTCTCTTTGATTTATGGAACCGTATTTCAGAGTTTGTTGTCTCGACCTCTCCCCAAGTCGAGTCACGAGTCCCATGAGTTGTCTCCAGTGGAGTGAAAGTCTAAGAGTGGAGTATCAAGTTAAGTCATGAGTCTCAATGGTCGAGTCTTGAGTCATATCAAGATTCTCATAATGTACCAGCAAATACCACCCATCGCTTAGCTGAAGGGAATACTAAGAGGGGGGAGAAAATAGGGGGAGAGAGAGGGAGAGAGCGGTGGGGAGCGAGGAGGGGTTGGGGAAGGGAAGGCAGCATGAGTTGAGAGGAAGGGAAGGGAGACCTGCAGTGGAGCGTAAATTATGATTCATACTGTTGATTCTGCATCGAATAACAGTGAAGATGGAAACAAAATAATGTCTGAAATCCATTTTCTACCAGTCATACTATAAATACCACTCAGAGACAAACACCGCCAGGACACGTATGAAGACAAACACTGCCCTGACGCATCTGGAGACAAACATCACCCAGACAAACACCATCTGAATACGTGCGGAGATAACCACCATCCAGATACAGAGATAGAGAGAGCAGACACACACAGAGAGAGAGAGAGAGAGAGAGAGAGAGAGAGAGAGAGAGAGAGAGAGAGAGAGGGAGAGAGAGAGAGAGAGAGAGAGAGAGAGAGAGAGAGAGAGAGAGAGAGAGAGAGAGAGAGAGAGAGAGAGAGAGAGAGAGAGAGAGAGAGAGAGAGAGAGAGAGAGAGAGATCCAGAGAGAGAGAGAGAGAGAGAGAGAGAGAGAGAGAGAGAGAGAGAGAGAGAGAGCTGTGGGAGGAGGGTGCTGCATTGCATTATGAGGGTGTAGAGTGAGGATGGGACAAAGAGAGAGAGGTGGGTGGGTTTAAGGGCGTTAGCAGAGAGAATATATTATGCTGTATGAACAAAACACACACACACACACACACACACACACACACACACACACACACACACACACACACACACACACACACAGTATATTAGTGCTTGGCCAATATCTGCAATTTTTCGGTAATTGGCTGTTTGGAGTCATTGTGATTACTGAGTACAGTAGGTACTCTATCCGACCCAAAAACCTTGAGTAGCTTTCACCCTTGTTTTGGGAGAATTTCAATCAACAATATTTTTAAAACAACATTGCCTTGTAGATGTTTCAAAGAGATGTGCTGCCAATCGTCATATGACAGGTGGACAAAAATTTGGCTCTGTAATTTAGAAAACATGGTGAACATTAATATGGTGAATTGCTCAGAATTCAGGGGTTATCAAATATATTTTGCTTTGAAACTCACAAAGAGAAACCATGTAACCTTTGTAAAGCAAACCCAGTTTATATATAAACAACCAATTCCTTTAGAAACAGTCACGAGGACAAAGGAAAATGTGATATCTCATATGCTACTGAGGTTAAAAGTTAAAACCTCCACCACCCATTGTCATCACAAGATACGCAATTTAACTTTGCCACCATGGCACCCGTAACCAAGCATGTATGCGTGCACACACACCCACGTAGAGTCCCTTTACAGAGGCAAATGCACCCATAATTGCATATGTACCACGTCCGTGTTTACTGTCTACGTACCTTGTTGCAAATGCTGACTGTACATCCCAATTGGGACATGAACTTCACCGCTATCGACTATAGGGTGCTCGGCAAGTGGCTTAAGCACTCATGTTTGTGACGTGGTCTTGCCATCGGATGTTGACTATATTGCTGAGGAGTTTGGTGTAGTTATCATCTATTTTGCATGTCATGCTACTGGTCAGCATCCCGACTCACACCCATACAGCAAGATTGATTCAAATGTTGCTTTACATAGACAGATTTTGTTGCTTTGTTGCAGGACACACCATACCTTCTCAAGCTTGTCTGCTGCTGCCCACACCTGTCCAATGCTGCAGCTGACATCATAGGCAGTGTTAGTATACGAGGCAAAGTATTTGAAGTCTTGAACAATCTCAAGCACTTCACCACTTGCTGCCCTGAGAGTTTGTTGTTCGTTTGATTGGTGATGTATTGTTACGAATCTGGAAGCTACGAGCACTCAACATACAGGTCCTATAGAATAGTTATATCGGTAAGTATGTGTTTTAGTTAGGGCCCCCATCCCTTGTTTAATGGGTGAATAAATGTACATGCGCTGTGAGTTATTTTGATAGTTAGGGTTTTTACATCACTCACAACAACAACTATGGCTCCTACATCTACAACTACAACAACGACAACCCTCTGCTCCCGGCATTCTCCGTGCGCTCGCTGGTATGCGGGCGTGTCCGGAATTTGTTCGGGGATGAAATTCCATTCCCAAATATGGTCATGAACCGGTTCGTTTGGCAGCGCGCCAAGTAAGGGAATGCGTCGTGTCCCACTGACTGGAGGACGGGGCCACGCCCGAGCGAACCGTGCCCAAGGACAGGCCACGCCCGAGCGAACCACGCCCGAGGATGGGCCACGCCCGAGCGAACCGCGCCTGAGAGCGATAAAAGGAATGGAGAGCAAAGAATCAGGGAGAGCGTCAGGATCTGCTCGAGCGTCAGAATCTGCGCGAGCGAGAGGATCCAGGGATCTGCTGAAGCTCGGAGAGGAAGAATTCGCGGCCGTTCAAAACGCATCTCTCGAGGCGGGGTGAAATGCATCTCGTCGGTGGCATGCTCTGGTTCTTGGCTCGTCTTGTGGATGGCGTGGTCCGCGTCTGGCTGCCCTGGTTCCTTCTTGGCCGACTGGTGCTCCGGGAAGGTGCGGACATCGAGACGCACGGCACGGCCAGGTAGCCTGCTGCATTCTCGTCCCTCAGCTCATCTTCCCTCCGAGCTGAAGGGATAATAAAGACCATTTTGGGTCCATTTCTTTTGGGTGTGCGTCTGTGTGTGGGCCCGTCTTTAAATAGGAATTGTTTAAGTGCTCTTTGCTGTACATACTTGCATCTCTACAGTTGGATAACTCTGCTTCTTGCTTGCTCCCCCCCTTTCCCCCCTTTTAAATAAATACATTTGTTAAATGTATCAGTTCGTTGCTGTGTTTCTTCCATTGGCTTAGCATGGCACGTGTTCGTGAATTACAAAGGCTGTTGCCACTGTAAATGTATATTTGGACCGACGGGACTTCAAACCGTCCGCTCGGGTTGCGCACGGGTCGGGCACGCTAACGGCTCGACTCGTACGAGGGCCGTCGAGGGAGTGAATACTCGGTGACCCGCCACGTGGATCTCTCGGTATTTTGAAGATTGGCAAATAACCCTGTACCACGTGGTGGAATTATTGATGATTCACGGTCCGGTAAGGGACCCGTACCCTCGGAGTTTTCCGAAAGGTACGATCTAGATTCTGGGTGTTCGGTAGAGTCGACCCTACTGCTCCACCAAGCAGTCATGCTCGCAGACGATACCCGGCCCGCAACAGTATGTGCATGTACATTGTTTTTGAGGTATTAATAAGAAGACCGACTTTGCTGGCTGTTTCTTCAATCCTTGACAGGATGCCCTGTGCATCTTGTAGTGAATCAGCAGTTACAGCAATGTAATCAGCATAGTCGAGGTCAAATCGTTTCTGAGCAGGGTGTCTTCTACATGTAGCATTGCAGTGTGACACCATCTTGTTCCGTCAATGCGGTATGCATCACATAGTCGAGCACCATGATGAATAAGAAAGGAGCAAGAGTGTCACCTTGCAGCACTCCTGCAGTGACATCAAATACCCATGTTGGCCCATCAGGTGTGAGGACAACAGCAGAAGTGCGATTGTACATCTCCTTGATTGCGTTTGTAATCCTGGGTGGTATACCATAGGCACGTAGGACCTTGAACATAGCATCTCTGTCTATTGAGTCAAACGTTTTTGCAAAGTCAACAAATAACAAGTCGAGCTCCCTATCCAGCTTACTGTTTCTTGCTTCTTCAACCAGTATTCGCAGTGCAAGAATCTGATTAGCAGTAGATTGGCTTTGTCTGAAGCTATTTTGGTTGGTTGGACGTGATTGAGCAATATTTTGTTGTAGATTTTGGCTGCAATTTATGTCAAGCTGATACGGTGATCATTTGTGGGGAAATGCCAAATTACCTTTGTTGTGAATGAGAACGATTCCAGCTTCACCCCATGGACTAGGGTGACTTCCATGAAATGTTGTTACAGAAGTGTAACAGTATGGGCTTCACATCAGGCAGTTTCCAAGTTTCGACTCTGAGGTCATCCATGCCCGATGCTTTATCGCTCTTCATTTGACCTAAAGCTGCATCCAGTTCTTCCATGTCCAATGTGGTAGCTGGTATCATAGGCAATGTTGATGCCGATACCCACAAAAAACAAAACTGCTGATTTCTTAATATTTTCAGATTTCGAGTTATTTAGTCCACACGATCCGATTCTCCAATCTCAAACGATATTTTGATTATATGCTTTAATTAGTCCGTGAGAATAAATCATGGAAAATCACATCATATAATGCATGAAATTGCTCCAAGCTCCTAATTTGAAAACGATGGCACTTTCAAAAGTGATGTATGCAGTGATTCGTAGTCATTGAGGAAAGTGAAAAAAAAACAAGTGACACTTTATCATTAAGAAACCGTTACAGCCTTTCCAAGTGAAGGCATTGTTGAGAATGCCACTCAAAATGGTGAATTTAAGACCCCAGTGAGGGAGAGCAAGGCGTCCGAGGATGCGCATTGAAAAGGATATCATTAAAAAGGCCGTTAATTATCTACAAAGGGGTGTTCAATTAACCCAAATACCCAATTTTCAATCATGCACCACCTGGAGTTCCCTTAGTATGCACGCAAAGTTTGAGGCTACTAGGTTTCATGGTTTTGGAATTATAGAGAAGATGGATGGACTGACACACACTGACATTTATTAATATAGATATGGAGTATGACATGTTGTGATCAATACATTTTCTTCATAAATGACGAAATTATAAAATGCATTTCCAAAACTATGTTGCAGCACATTGCCCACCGAAGGTGGACTGAGCAGGGTGCTAGTGAATAACAAATAATGAAGTTCCTTGCCCCGTTAAGAGTATCTCGTTGCGATAACATTTTGAACACTTCTCATAAAGTTCTCAATAATGTGTCCATAAGTAAAAAAGTAAATCCATTTTATTGTACATGTTCATTGTAAATAGCTCGGTGAAATTGGTGGTGCAATTGCTTTCCACATTTATTTTGGTGTGGACAAAGAGATGGAGTGGTGTGTGGTGGGGGCTGAGGAAGTTGGAGGGGGTTGCTTCTGCTTTGGAGATAAATATGCAAGAGAAGCACTATTAGTATCTATCACAACTGCTTCTCAACTTAATTTTATTTCGAAAGCAGGCATGGCAAATCCCAAGCAGTGTATTCTTTCTTACATAGTTGAAGGACGATGTTCTCAACTCAACACGATGATTCAGATGAAATGCGAAATGCTGATGGACCGCAATAACCTATTCAGTGTCTAAAAATGAGAGGTATGGGCTGTGCTATGGGCTGTGGGATTCCTGCAATCCATGGGCTGTGCTACTCTTCTGGATTCCTGCACCATTTGGTAAAATCTTCCAGTTTACCTCCAGTATGCCTTACAAAAATAAGTAAATAAATAAAAATCAAAAACAGTTCCACAAGAATCCAGATAATCAACCACCCAATTAAATCACAGATCAGTGGCAGAACAGGCAGCAGGTCCAGCTTCCAGGTGCTCACGATTTGGGAATAAGTGACTGGTGGGCCACTGTACTCAAAACAAAGGACATCATTGGGAGCTCTCCGCATCCCGAGCTAGTAAAACTCATGAAGAGCTTACTCGTCCTCCCCGATGACCAGGCTGAAGTGAAAACATTTCTTCAAAAGAAAATAAAACGTGAAATTCAGATTGACCATCTCAAACGTATCTGTGAAATCTCTGCTGTCGTGGAAAATTTATTTCAAAATGACAGACTTTTTCAGTTCAGAAATATCCGGCACTCGACTGAGCTGTTTAGCCTGAATTTGAATCTCGACCTTACGAGTATGTCTGCCGAATGAGGTGACCTCAAAGTCTCTGATAAAGTTATTTTTCTCTGTGGATTAATGTAGTATAGGGTCTAAGTTAACATCCTAGGGTGGGTGTGAAACTCTCACCCTTGGGCATTTTGAGAAATCCAAGATGGCGGTCAAAATGGCTTCCGCTTTTAGAAATACTACCATGGTGCCCCCAAATTATGCTAGAGAGACATGTAATACATCAAAATAGGGGTTTTAGAGGATTCTCAATTCAGAAATTTAGCCTAGAAAACTGTATATTTGTTATTTTTGAGTTATTGGCGATTTTAGGAAGAAAATACTTGCACGGAGAGGCCCATGGTGTCCAACACAAAATGTCATATGACTTCACTAACATGACAGCAACTACATATATTATAGTAGGCCTACATAAGCCCAGTTTCTTTTTTGTAATTTGTTGCAGAAAGAGAGATTTCCTGCTATTTACAGGCATAATATGTGTCAAGCAAGCACTGCATCAGTCAGGGCACTTTGACGCTGTTTTGCTGAAAATTATCTGAATTATGGAAATCCAACTGCTTCATGATTTTCAAAGCTGATTTTGTAACAGAAAACAATTTTTTCAGGTCTTTCTGCATGATGGTGGTGGTGATGGTGCTTTTTAGAAATAGATGCATGTGTGTGTAGATACGAACAAAGGCTTCAAGTTTCAACGTGTGAGCAGAGACGAAAGTGCTTCAGAATTTTGAATATATATATATATATTTTCTCTCCATGGATACACATATATACATCCTTGTGCGAGACAAAATGATTCTATCAGATGTTTGGCTGTCATGCACATTGTACACTTATGCCATTTTGACTACAGGTACATAGCTACTAGCAGGAAGGAGTGCCTTCGAAGGAACAGGGACTTAGGAGCAAGCAGGGTATATCGCCTCAGCTCGACCACCAAGATACCACCACAGAAAGTTGTCTTGACTGTGTCCCAGAACAAGTCTGCCCTGATTGATCTTCTGTGCGAGGACCTCATCAAGCACAAGGATGATTTCAAGCGACATCGCCTTGTCATCAATGGAAGCCGTCCTGTTCCAGTTGAGCTGTACAAAGGTCTGACAATACAGAGAAGAGATTGGGAGACCACCCAGGAAGAGGGTGACACCATCATTCTACATCAGCTGGCAGTTGTCAAACCACAGTCAGCCATAGTGGTGGCAGACGACACAGACATCTTTGTCTTGCTGTGCCACTTTCGTCATCTTGGGAAGATCACTTCACAGGTGTAGATGGTATCACCAATCAGGGGTCAGTCAGTGATTGACATCAATGCATCTGTCGTCGATAATGAAGAGATTATGGAAGATCTTCTTCCAATGCATGGTTTGTCAGGATGTGACAGTGGCACCATACTTCGGAATTGGAAATGGAGTTGCCCTCAGAGTTCTCAGGAGCCAAAAGCATTCCCTCAGTTTACTTGGTGACATCACAGTTGAGCTGAAAGATGTAGTCAAACAATGTACACGCTTCGTCCTTGCATGCTATGGTGAGGAGGACACTGATTCAGCAAATGATGCTAGGTACAAACTGTGGATGAAGAAGGTGAGCAAGAACATCGCCAATGCTCCCAAGCTCCAGTCTCTACCCCCAACCGATGAAGCCCTCTGTCAGAATGTGGCCCGGGCTCACATCCAGGTTGCAGTCTGGAGGAACTCATTGGAGCCAAACCCACCAGCACTTGACCCAGCAGTCCATGGGTGGTACATGGAGGATGGATCTCTGAGTGCAGTCATGCTTCCTCCCAACACTGCACAAGCTCCTGATGCTCTGCTCAAGGTCATCCAATGCTCCTGCAAGGGGGAAAAAACCATGCAACACACGCATGCAGCTGCTGCAGTTCAGGCATGACTTGCACAGTGTTTTGCCATTGCGAAGGAGACGATGAATGCTGGAATCATCACACCAGGATAAATGATGCAATGGTGGAAAATGACTCTGATGATGAATATTGAGAAGCATATGTTTATTTGTTCGAGTGTGTTCCGTATTTTGTTCGACTGTCTGATTGTTCAAATCATTGAATTGTTACCGTATTTCAAATGACTGCATATAGTAACCATATTTTATGAGCCTATATTGCAACAGGTTGAAAGATTATAATCAGGAAATGATTGAAATTATTGTTTTAACACAGATATTGTGATTATGTTACTTTAATAATTAGTATGGTTTGCAAAGGTATGTGATTATAATGATTGGAATGATTGTAATAGTGTGACATGCTGGTTCAACTTTGTCATTATTGGCTTGCCTCTTATTTGTAAATTTGTGCATCTAACTTTCAAAAGTTAAAAGTATTTGTAAATTTTGGAATCTTTTTCTGAAAGTAGTTTTGAATAACAATTGAATGAGTAATTACTTTTAAGTTTTGTTAACATGTTGTATCATAAAACCACATTTCATGTCATAAACGAACGAAGATGCTGTTCTCTGACGTTACTAAACTGGTACTCAGGTCATTATTATGTACATTTATGGAAAAATTATTAAACGTACCAGTTTCTAGTACAGAAATTTGGGTTTCTCACCGATTTAAAACCCTTATTTTGATGTATCACATGCTTCTCTAGCATAATTTGAGGGCACTATCGTAGCATTTCTACAAGCGGAAGCCATTTTGGCCGCCATCTTGGATTTTTCAAATTGCCCAAGGGTGAGAGTTTCACAACCACCCTAGGATGTTAACTTCGACCCGATACTACAATAATTCACAGAGAAAAAAACTTTATCAGAGACTTTGAGGTTAGGGTAAAATTTCCAGTTTGGCAGACAGACTATACGATAAACTTAACAAGCAGGATACTTGTAGGATGCTTTTATTGGACTCCTGGTGTGAGAAAAAGAGCAGCAAAGATAAATGTGTAAGTAATTTAGAAGGGCATGTGATAAGGGAAGAGTTTTGATTTTGTGCGATTTTAACTTGCCCGTAGAGATTGGGTCCAGAAATAGGGAAAGGGCAGAGCAGATAAGGATTCTTTAGACCTAGTCCAGGATTGCAGTTTAACTCAGTTTGTACAAAAGCCCATGAGGGAGTGTTGTATGTTGGACCTCTTTTTGAGTAACGATCCCAATGTGGTGGAGGAGGTGGAGGTCAGACATCATCTGTGGACAAGCGACCACAATGTAGTAAAAGCAGCTCAATTGTTGAGATGTGAAATTTTGATTTTTTTTTTTTGAGGGTTTGAGGCAAATTTTGAGGGTATGAGAAGTGATTTGAGAGCTTTTGATTGGGTAAAGTTAACGAGTGGATGATCTGCATCAAATAATATTGGCCATCTTCAAGGTGCAAATGTGTATGGTACAGAGTAGGTATATTCCAGTCAGGTGTAAAGGTGGAGGCAGAAAGAGAACATGGAGGTTGAGCAGGGATGTATGCAGTGCAACTATGGATAAGCAGAAGGCATTTATTAAGTACAAAATAACAGGACTAGAGTCTGACTTAGATCGATATAGGAGGAAGCAGAGACAAGTAAAGAAAATACCTTGGCAGGCCAAAAGGGAATATGAAAAGGACATTGCCAATAATATTAAACATAACAGCAAGACATTCTTTAAGTATATATGGGGTAATGAAAGGTTTAAAAGGAGTGTGGGCCCATTTAGGAATAATACAGGAGAATTGGTGGATGATGTTTATTAAATAGTTTCTACTTCTACATTTATGTGGGAACAGTCAAGGAAATTCCAACAGCTGAGCATGTCTATCTCGGGGGGTGAGCAAGGGCTTTTAGAAGCCCTTCGGAGTGGAGGAAGTGATGAAGCAGCGAGAACTAGAACGGCCACTCAGTGGAGCACATACCTCTACCAGGCTGATTTGTTAACGTTTTGTATCCCACGGATAGGCCAGATCTGGATTCGGACCTGAACTAAAATTTAATCGCCTTGTTCTGGTCACCAAACCAACTCAACCACCAAGTTTCGCACAAATCTGTCCACAGCTTTTTTCAGATATATCTTACTATACATCGTTTTAGCCCTATCACTCAGTGGTGAAGAATTATTGAAAAAATTCTCAGATCCATATCCGGATTCAGATCTTCACCAAAATCAAACAATTCTTCCTTGTTGCATACCCAACCTGCCCACCAGGTTTCGTCCGAATCCGTCCACAACTTTTGAGATATCCTGTTCACAAACAGACAAACAGACAGGGGTGAAAACATAACCTCCATCCACCGATGGTGGCAGAGGTAAAAATTAAGGGATGATGATTAGCTCTCCTGCTCTTGGGCTGGAGAATATTCATCTTGGAATATTGCAATAGGTGGCAGAGCAGATAAGCGTGGTATTAACGGATATGTTTCACAGTTCGTTGGAATAACCTTTTTAGGTTGTATTCGTAGGAGGGGATAAATGATGTCAGAACAGGTATCAGACGATTGTAGAATAGCAAATGTAACACCGTTATTTAAGAAAGGTTCCAGAGAATAATTGGGGAACTTTCGATCTGTTAGTTTTACTTCAGTTGTGGGGAAGGTGTTGGAGACGTTAATTAGGGAAAGGATAGGGAAACATTTCAATAATTTCAAACTAATTAAACGAAGTCAGCATGGATTTAGCAAAGGCAGGTCTTTTTTAACAAATGTATTTGAGCTCTATGAAGTAGTTACTGATTGGGTAGATGAGGGAAGTGGAGTGGATATCATGTATTTGGACTTCAAGAAGGCATTTGATAAGGTTTGGGGGCTGTCTTCGTGATTCTTGGGGCCCCAGGAAAAATTCAATGATGGGTCCACCACGCTGATTAAAGGGCACCAATTTCCTCCCAATGAATGTTGGAAACACAACAAGAAAATCCAACACAGGTCATCGCCATTCAGGCAGGATGGCCTGTGCGAACACCACGCCAACCCATCCACACAAGATCCAAGGAAGAAAATGCAAAAATACTTTTTAATTAATGAAATAAATAAATTTGTTGTTTGTTTTCTTTTGCATGGTTTTATCTATTTATTTATTGTTGTTTATTACTTACGAAATCTAAAGATTTCGTAAGTATATTGATGACTTCCGTCATCTGTTTGTGTGTGTTTGTTTGTTTGTAGGCACGATAATTCGAGAACGGAAGAAGCTACCAATGTCAAATTACACCACGTGATTCAGGAGGGTGATGGCTAGCGCTGATTAGGTTTTGGTCAAAATCGGTCAAAGGTCAAGGTCACAGTGAGGTCAAACATAATTCCGTAAATTCATGTGGAGAAATGGAGTATTTTTGCTTCACTCGACGTTACGAGTTCGTTTTAACTTCGATTTTAATTTTGTCTTCGGTTTTTGCGATCGCTTAGGACACTAAACACTCAGTTTTCGAAATTCTGGTAAAAATCGGATGTTTTGGAGACGTTTTAAGATTGTATAAAATTATTTCACTCGCCGCGTCACGGCTCGTCACGTGGTGCAGCGCGCTCGAGCAGACGCGTCGTTGAGTCACGTAAAGGTTTTGCGTGTGCGCTCTGACGGTGTTTTCGATAAAGATGGTGTTTAAAAGTCATTTTTTATCCCAATAAAGGTTATCGTCGCATGCCTGACTCGCTAAGCCGTCGGATTATGTAAAGATTGTTGGTGGATGGCCGAATATTACGGTTTTGTGACTTTGATAAAATAATATTAAATAATTGCGTGGAGAAATGGAGATTTTTGCTTCGGTCGACGTTACAATTTTTTATGGTTTGGTACAGAATCATCATAGAAACTTCTGGTTTGCATCGCTACCTTCTCCAGAGACAGCTTTTATTAGTCAAGGTCAGAGGTCAAGTTGACGATTTCGTAAGTACCAGTCTATGACTGCTTGTTTATTTATTGTCGTTCTATTTATTTATTTGTTTTTTCCTTTTCTTCCCCTCAGGGTAGGGGGCATGGGCTTGACTAAAAACACACATCAACCCCCCTTGACAAGACCCACACCAACAGCACTCCGCACACAATCACCTATTAATGCTCAAACTACCTGAAAGTCCTACCAACAACCCCATACCCCTCTATCTCCATAACTTCCAGGTACCTATCTAATTCTAATTTAAACTTTTCTACTTTTTCTGCTGCCACTACATTTCCAGGGAGACCATTCCATGCCGTAAGTACTCTCTGAGTGAAAGGCCCCTGCTTTACGACTGTCTTAACTCTCCTCTTCTTTACTCTCAGGCTGTGGCCCCTGGAACTATCACTGTCTACTCTGTTGAATAATTCATCTTCACTTATTTTATCGATACCTTTCATGATCTTAAACATCTGTATCGTATCTCCTCGTAACCATTTCCTTTCTAGTGTATAACCTAGCACTACAAATCATGGATTTGTGGCCGATCATGCATATTTGGCAAAATTGGTATAACGCACATACACCGTATTTTGAAAAATAGGTCACAACTTAGTTTAAAAAAAATTCAAAACTAGAAGGGCAGTCAGTAGGGTGCATACCTCTGCCGCACAATGCCTGATCCAATACAACATATCTGGCTCAATAAATTATTGACATATCAGGCTATATATAGTTTTTAGCCCCATCCTTCAAAGGTGAAGAATCACTTTAAAAATTCTAGCAGTCAGATCTTCATCATTTAATCAGTTCATCCTTGTATTGTCACACACCCAACCTGCCCACAACATTTCATCCGAATCTGTCCTCAACTTTTTGAGATATCCTGTACACAAACAAACAAAGACAAACAGGGGTGAAAACATCACCTCCTTCCACCTTCGGTGGCAGAGGTAATACTTTTATCACAATATAAAGTGTCATCCAGGCGAGTTGTGATGGGTAAAAGTTAAAGATAAACCCTGGCCTAGAGGACATCTTGGAACAGTTAGGTACACCTGATATAAATGTTAGAGCTCTTTTGAGATTATTCTTCAAGACAAATGCAAGGGGCAGACTTGGAGCATGTCACAAAGAAGGATCTGGGGGTGGTAATCGATCTGGGAGGTAAGCAGGCAGCACAGTGCTAGAGGGCTATAGGTAAAGCAAACAAGGTTTTAGGTTGAATTATTGGGGGTGGGGGGGGGAATCAAAAGAGGTGAAGGAATGTAGTTGTCTCATAGAATATTGTGTTCAGTTTTGGTCTCCACATCCAAGGAAGGATATAGCTGCCATAGAGAGGGTACAACATTGGGTCCACAGATTGATTATGGGTATAGCTACACCAAGCTATGGGGTGCAGCTGAAGGAGGCAGGTCTTTAGAGATGTTTACGATAATGAAGTGTGTAGACAAGATGGGTGAAGTGGCGATTTTCAGCAGAGGGGACAGTGTTAGGACTCTGCGACATAGCTTTAAGGTGAAAGAGAGTTAGGACAATTTTAAAGCAAGGGTCTTTCAGTCAGAGTGGTTAATGCATGGAATGGTCTCTGTGGAAAGGTAGTGACAGTGGAGGGGGTGGATAAGTTGAAAAGAGAATTAGATGGGTACCTGGATGCATTGGAGATCGAGGGGTATGGGGTCATTGCCTTGTGTAGATGTGTGTGGATTGGTGATGGATACTGGGGTTGGTATTGCATCGGCATGATTGGCCAAATAGCCTCCTCCTACACCTAAGTTCCTTGTGTGTATACCCTGGTGTTTCACAGGGAAGGCAAGGATCCAATGTATTTGCAGTCTCTTGGATGGACGTTAAGTCTGGTCTCTGATGTTAACTGGTGGGTGGCAAAATATCTCACAGATTCTTTAGCAATGAATAGGCCATTGTGCACCGGCACTGCGCAGACGACAAGTAGTGATGCAACTCGCAGGCCAGATTCCTCACACAATCTGGGTCTGATATACATTTTCAAGATGAAGAAATACAGAAATGCCCAAATATGTTATGGTACGTTGGCTTACTTACTCTATGTGTACTCACTCTGTGTGACAGAGAAGATGACAAACAATGACCGATGTGCAGTCTCCATCCTCTTATTGACCATAAATATTGCATTGAACTTGCAATTATTTTGATGCAAGCAAGTCAAATTGCATCTAACTCTTAATACATTTTGTTTATTTTTACCCTCCCAATTTTCGTGTACCCTCCCAATTTTCAGATTATTTCTGGGTAATCTCCATGCTTCCACTCACTTGGAGTTGGAGTCTCTAACAGCCTGTGAATACCACCAGATCTGAGTAGGCCACAACAAACTGCACTTTTTCCAACGACAGAAAGTAGTCAGGAGTCCTCATATCTCGTATGCCAATTGCACGGTTTTCCTTCACTGGGTGTGGTAACATCCTTTCGATGAATGGCAACATAATTTCGTCCCAGGTCCCTTCATCTTGGCAAAGATGCTGTCAACGAGTGCAACACGATGAATGGGATTGGGCTTGAAAATGTCGTTAAAGAAAAATATCTCGCCATCGCAATGAACAAGGACCTAACATTCCATTATCATGTCTCGACTTCAGTCACCAAGGTGAACCAGACATTTGGGCTAACAAAACGTACCTTCATAACTTTGAATGAAGTTATGCTGCCACTGATGTTCCAGTCTCTGGTCCGATCTATCTTGGAATACAGCAACCTGGCATGGTATCCCATATACAGGGGGTTCCAAAAAGACCCGGACAACTTTGGTTGTTCATATATTTAGTAGCACAAATGACACAATGATACCCTTTGGTTTATATTGTTACAGCTGTGGAAATTTGCAATACACCAGAAAGGTCCTCAGGTTAGATATATCGATAAGTTCATGTGTAGTTAGTCCACACCCGTTGTTTAGAGGGAATATGTGTGATTCATCCGGGCTGCGATGCTTCGAGTTAGCCGTTTTTCTTTCTCTATTGTTATTTTGGACCAATAATCCCCCAACAACTCAAACACCGCCACCTTCGCCTCTTTACCTCCACAACTCCATCCGGCAAGCATCGCCTCACCCCCATTCTCAAACGATTCCCACCAACAACCAAACCACCACAGCAAACCCCCCACCACCTTCGCCTTTCTCCTTCCACAACCATCAAGCACACCACCTGTCAACACCGAACGTCGTGCTGTCCAGGGCCCGTTCGGTGATTGTTGCCGAACGAGTCGAGCCACGAGTACAAATGGATGCCTTTACAGGAGAGGAAATCGGATCAGGGGAGGTTCACGCCCCCTTTTCCTCGGGTAAGACGCGGGTAAGACCCCTTCGGTCTCGTGGACCTGGCCGCTCACCAAGGTCCCACGTACATTTGGTCCACGGACCTCTCTGCCCCCTTGCCTATGAGGGTGACTTTTATTTGCTTTTTGTGTAAATGTGTGTGTGGCACCAGTCTTTTAAGTAAACCTGAATAAGTGCTTGTACATTGCTTTATTCGTTTGTAGCTCTGCGTTGCTTTCATTTCTTTGACTGTTATATGTGCATTCTTACTGTATGGCTGTGAATACGTGCTTGCCGTGTATGTGTGTATGTGTGTATGTGTGTATGTGTGTATGTGTGTATGTGTGTATGTGTGTGTATGTGTGTGTATGTGTGTGTATGTGTGTATGTGTGTGTATGTGTGTGTATGTGTGTGTATGTGTGTGTATGTGTGTGTATGTGTGTGTATGTGTGTGTATGTGTGTGTATGTGTGTGTGTGTGCGTGTGTATGTGTGTGTGTGCGTGTGTATGCGTGTGCGTGTGCGTGTGCGTGTGCGTGTGCGTGTGCGTGTGCGTGTGTGTGTGTGTGTGTGTGTGTGAAATAAAAGTGCTTGTTAAATTGTGACCTATTTCGTTGCGTCCTTTTCTTCATTTGAAAGTGCCATCTTGCATCACAGAAGGGATTGGTGGTGGGTTTAAACACCCAGCAAGTAATCTGAACCGTTGAGGTCGGCGATAACTCCGCTCAGTTATCCCCTTAGCACGGAATGAGCCGCTTAAGCGGTTTGTGTCCGGAGCCAACCTGCGGCGTGGTAAAACTCCTCGGTACGCTACCTGCGCGGGTACTTAGGTATATCGACATTCGGCGATTCACCCTATTTCACGCGGGTAGAATGCGGACTGGGTTGTGGTGAGGTTAAACCCCCACCCGTGACTGGCTCCTGGCGGTAGTTCCAGGAGGGTCACGACTGAATTGTCCGTCCGGTGGGCGACGCGGTTGCGATTGGAGTTACGCAATCGCTCGCACGCCAGGCAGACCGGAATTCGTAACAATATGATACAGAAACTCATGAAGGTTTTTTTTTTCTAGTTTCAGGTTTGGCGGTTTAATGTAATAGAAAACAGCGACAACACAGCAGAAAGCTCAGTGCATCAAATGGTTCAGAGACGAGACCCGACAAGCAAATTCAGTGAAATTTCTGTACAGGGTATGGAAGGAATCTGCCCTCGAGGACTCGTATCAGAGAGTGGTACAAGAGCTTTAAGGGGATTGGAAATTGTCAGAAACAGATAAGTACCGGTCGACCAAGTACAAGTGCAGCAGACGTTGAGCGAATGCATAAATCATTTCACCAAAGTCCCCAAAAACAACCAATCCGACGCACATCCAGAGAACTGGGATGACCATCCGCCACTGTACATAGGATTTTGCATAAAAGATTGAAGCTTTCTGCCCATAAGGTGCAGATTCTGCAGGAACTCAAATCAAATTTTCGCTTCGTTAGGTTATGCGATTCCAGAGAAAGCATTATTTAATATTTTTCTTGAATCCAACATTGCTGCCAAACCATGTGACTTATCGATTAGAAAATATCAAAAGGCACCAGTTCACCACTTGCTTGATATGTGTACCAAATTTCGTAAATATATCTTGAGGGGATTTGTAGTTAAGCTCCAGAAACGAAATGTGATGGACGGACGGAACCCATTTCTATATACCCCGCAAACTTCGTTGGTTGGCAGGGGATAAAAAACAAAATTGGCCCAGGTGACAATGTGTTCAAATTCAGTGCTCGAATTTTTTTTTCTGCTGTCCCTTCAATCGTAAATGCGAATTGATTATAACACAATTTGACCTGTTTTGTGATTGTTCATATTGCTGGTAATCCAGGTTCTTTTTAGTACAACCCCGAGGCTCATGTAAGGGTAAAAAGGCAATGTACAGATACTTTTGCAACAAATACACAACCAGCAAGGGAATGATTGAACAGGAAGAGAGAGAGAGACAGAGAGACAGAGAGACAGAGAGACAGAGAGACAGAGAGACAGAGAGACAGAGAGACAGAGAGACAGAGAGACAGAGAGACAGAGAGACAGAGAGACAGAGAGACAGAGAGACAGAGAAAACAGTAACCTGTAAGTAAGAGTATTGGCTTAAGAAGAGTTTAAAAGGATCATGCTTAGGGATGGGGTAGAACAAGAGATTGTGGTAGACCAACTGCTTGAAGGTTCAACTCCCATTCACTATATTTATTGTCCATTGTCTACCAATGTTCTTGTTTTTAGCTCACCTTGAACGTAGTTCCGGGGAGCTGATGGGATGGTGTGTCGTCCGTCCGCAAATACTTTCAACTTCTCTGAAACTACACATATGAATTTGATGAAACTTTACCACAACATTCAGCACCATGTATGTCCCAAAGTTTGTTCATGGCATTAAAATAAGAATAAAAATCGGGCCCCAAAGGGGTCTACAGGGATTGCCCCAAAATTAGGTATTTGTCTCATTCTCAGAAACTACACATGCAATTCTGATGAAACACGACCACAACCTTCAACACCCATGATGTAGCAAAGTTTGTTCATGGCATTAAAATATATACATATATATCTCTCTGGGTCTGCGAGGGTCATACGGAGTGAGTTTACGGGAGGTTGGTAAGTTTAAGCTGGAGTACCACAGGAGTACCTAACCAAATTGAAACATTCTCTATGCATCCCCCAAAGAGATATTTGCTTTCTTCTCAGAAACCACAGAAACAATTCCGATGAAACTCGACTACCACCCTCAACACCTGTGATGTCCAAAAGATTGTTCACACCACTAAAATAAATAATAACAATTACATATATATATATATATATATATATATATATATATATATATATATATATATATATATATATATATATATATATATATGTCGAACGAGGTCTACGGGGATGATTGGGGGGGGGGGGGGTTCTCCCCAAGATATGCATGTGCTTTCTTCTCAAATTCAATTCAAATTCATAAAATTCTTTTTCAAATTCATTAAAAAAAAAAATTCAATCAGTCCTTACTTTCTTCTCTGTTCCATCGATGCCTACCAGTGGTTCGCTGGTTTTCTTCAGCTGATACCAGGTGAGCGCCCAGGGGGTACTGCCCCTATGTTTCACATTGAAGTACACTGATGTCTACTAATGCTCTTGATCTTTTCAGCCAAATGCTGTGACTTGGTGCAAGTATTATCAAGACAGGTTGCAAGAGTAGATTACAGATTTACAAATTGGATATAAAAAGCATTAAAATTTCACCAACATTGTGGAAAAGAAAATGCGTGTATATGATGTTGTACTATCCTTGTCACTTAGTAAACAGCCCAAGCTGCAAAAATATTCTTACATTATTGTGAGGTCGGCCAGGGGAAAGCTTTCGACCCAAGTCTTTCACGAGCCAGCTGGCCAGGCCTGAAGTACTTCTGTAACGATGTTAAGTCCTTATTCTCGGAAGCTGTGCCACAGCAGCGGTCTTCGATGCTGGATTTGCTCCGATTGCATTATGTATTGCTTGTTAACGTCTAGAAACCTACATCCCGCTGATCCGTTTTCCCAGTTTTTCTGCAGAGGAGCAAACCAGATGCTGTGTTGGATGATTCAAAATGTGCCATGAATAAACACGAGAAATATCAGGATTTAAACATTTTAGGCCACAAATTAGGTGTTGTAAATTGGTTTTGTTGTACTGTATAGTATAATATAGTAGATAGATAGATAGATAGATAGATAGATAGATAGATAGATAGATAGATAGATAGATAGATAGATAGATAGATATATATATATATATATATATATATATATATATATATATATATATATATATATATATTGTTAGCCTGGTGTTGGTGCAGTGGTTAGGGCAGCGGCTTGGGATCCAAAAGGTCCTGAGTTCAAGCCCCGTTGGGCCACTGAATTAATACACCAGGGGGTTGACTCAGCCTGTCATCCTTCCGAGGTCGGCGAAATGAGTACCAGTGTACTGGGCCGGTGTATACCCTGGTTAAAATAGGTGTACCATATACCTGTGTCGTAAGAGGCGACCAGGGTTGCGTCAGGAAGGGCATCCGGTGTAAAACATGTGCCAAATCACGATGCGGATCAGACGGATGATCCGCTGTGGCGACCCCCAACGGGAGCAGCTGAAAGAAGAAGAAGAAGACATACGTATATATTGTTACAGCCATGGGTACAGAGTGCATTGTGAGGAGGTTAATCCCTGTTTCTCCTCGAAAGAGCCGGACCTGGGGCCACCGCTCACAATTAACTTCGTGGTGCGGTGGGTTGCTTTACAACCACAAACGCCAATCAGTTAACCACGAGTTCCAGTGTCCACCGTCTAATTTTCCCATTTAATTAGAGGTCACGCGGCTTCCTGAACAGGGAGCGCGCCCTCGACAAAGCACCAATATTATCTTGATTAGAACTGAAGTAGTGTGGCCGAGCGTTTTCCGCTGGTGCGTGCAGACTATGACAGGTTCATTAGTTTGGGAACGACCTTCCAGTCTATCTTGGTTCAGACAATGCTTGATCAATGGAAGGAATGGACAAGCACGGACAGGTTGGAACATCAACAAGGAATTTATTAATAAGGAAAAAAAAAATCAATAAACTGAAGAACTTTATATTTCCTTGTGTTGAAAATAGGTGAATTCAAATCAATCAAAATAATCTCAAGCAAATAAGAATTAAACAGGCATTGATAGAAAAACAGACAAAGAGCAGATGCTTTTCACTACGCCTTACTTAGCAATTAAACACGAGACAAGAGTACCCAGCAGATCATTCAGGGGGTGGGGGGGTGGGGGGGTGGTGGAGGAGAGAAATTCAGTCTTGGCTTACCAAGGTAGAAGTCGTTGTGCGTCAAATAGAATTTCCCAAAATGTGTGAGCATGCCTTGGTCCTTTGCCAACACCCTGCCTTTCCGTGCACCCACCCGCAAACAGGCTTGAACACCAATCGATGTCATGTCGTCTCCCAGGAACCAGGAATGCCAAGAGCAGGTCTCGAACAGAACCAGCAGGAATGGTCCAACAGTCACCCACCACCAGGAGCCACAACCAACGGACATCTGTAAGGAGCTGTGAGGCACTGTGAGGAACTGTGAGGAGCTGGGGCACTGTGAGGAACTGAGGTGCCGTGAGGTGCTGTGAGGAGCTCTAAGGCGCTGTAAGGCTGTCGCTAACAGTCAGAGCGGTCAGAGATACAAGGCCATCACCAACTGTCACAAAACAAACTGTTATAAAACCGGTCCTCCCGTCCTTTCTATAGGCGGCCTGTCTGGGCGGAGCCTCAAGCAGATTTCAGCCAAATCCACCTTGCCTATTGGCGCATCGTTGCACGTAATCAACCGTCAACTTCACGATCATTCCTTCCTCGTTCAGCCTGTCACAAACAAGAGCCAGACAGCATCCATAGAGCTGCCAAACGGGGCGTCAAACGTCGATGGAAAAAGGTGGACACCAATGTTAGTGAAGGAAGTGAGTGTTGAACGTCAATGAAAGATAGGTGGGTGAGGGAAATTATTTGACCATCATAATAACTGCTCAGGAAAAGCCCGCGGTGTGCTTAATCAAATGTCCTGCGAGTCGAAGGTGTAAATAAATCGTCCACTTCCAAGCCAATGTGTCCTTATGGATAGGGGGTCGATGAGCGTCCGTTGGGCAAACAGCTATCTTGCGTGCATGAATGCGTCTGTCATAAAAAGAAAAAGGCCATCCCATAAGAAAGGGAATCTATTCTTTACCCTTCTCCAACGCATCAAAGTTAGAATCCCACCAGAAATAGGGATGGGTCTATAATGAACATGCATTTAGGAAAATAACTGTCTGAGGACCTAAATATTTGTATGCATTCGTCGGATCCGATTCTAAAATCCAAAACAATATACATGTGCATATATATACATGTACATATACAAATACAAACATATTGGCGCACTACACCTGATGCCGAAGACATCCACAAATAACCAAAACGATGTTCAAATTCACACTCTTTATGACGACAACAAAAATCTTGACCGAAACTTCAATAGTCACCATGATAATTGGCTGGGTGCTCTTAACAATCTCACCAGCCATGGCACTTCTGCAAAGGACTTCTCTGAATCCTTTGTCTGACTCAAACTGTGAATTTTCCCACCCATATTTCTCCCAATGGCAAATCGTCCCTCCTGGATTTGGTGATGACCAACTTCCATGCAAATGTATCTTGCTCATTCTCTGCCCCAATTGGCTCTTCTGATCATGTACTTGTGAAGATCAACATCTTTCTAACCATTCTCAGAGAACAGTCTCTGTGCCAGCGGGTCTGGCAGATCACTCAAGCAAACTGGCAGGGACTGCAAGCAGCCATCACACTTCAGGAGTGGTCCCCTACATCCACCATCACCAATATTAATTCTTCCACAGAAACATACTCCCTCTTAGGCACAGATTCATCCCATCTCATTTTCAGTTATCTTATCCATCTCCCCACTCTTGGTACTCTGATTCATGTGGCGAGGCAGTTGCTTTAAAACAACTTGCATTCTCCTGGAAAGCAAATTCAACTGAAGGCAAGCTCAGATCATTCCACAAAGCCTGCAACAAGTGTGTGTCCACTCTCAGGAGAGCCAGAAAATATCTGTCCAATCTCACGAATGAATTTTCAAACTTGGCTTCCCTCCTCTAAAACATGGTGGCGCCTCGTCAAGTCTGTCTCTGGTATGTACTCCACTTCTATACCTTCCCTCACTTCAAATGGCACCACAGCAGCTGACTCCGCTCGTGAGAAAGCCCAATGCCTCAATTCTGTGTTTGCTTCAAAATCTTGTCCCTAAACCCTTCCCCTCTGTACCCTCTCTTCCCAGTTGCACACAACTACTCCTGAATTCCGTGTCTTTTGCACCTGAAAAGGTGTCAACGTTTCTGGCAAATCTCGACTCTGACTTTATAACTGGACTGAATGGCATCAGCTCATGTTATCTAAAAACCTGCTCTGCTGCACTTGCACTTCCTCTCTCTTCCGTTTTCACCCTGTCATTTGTGCTCGGTCATCTTCCATCTGCATGGAAATCAGACAACACTGCATTACATAAAAGGTGCAAAAACAGATCCCCTTAACTACAGGTCAATCATCAGCAAGGTCATGGAATCTATCATCGCAGTTGATATAAAATCATTCCTTTTCTCCAACAGTCTCATCTGAGACAATCAATTTGGATTCAAACCTGGTCTCTCCACTTTGGAGATGCTGCTTCTCCTCTCCCAAAAAGAGATGGAGGCCCACAATATCAGACATGAGATCAGGCATCCTGCTTTCAATACAATCTGGCATCCTGCCTTACTTTCCAAACTGTCTGCCTATGTAATCCATGGCCTACTCCACTCCGACATTTCCAACTTCCTCCACTCTCATAGCAGGGTTTATTTTAACGTGCAGTAGACCCCTACTTGTGCAGTACTAAAATTTATAATAAAAACTCCAATGTCATATAAAGACACAATAAGTCAATGCATGACCATGATACTGAAAAGCAAAAGTACCTTTATTTACTGTTTATATGACAAGAAGTATATTTTTAATTTTACATACACAAATGATTGCTGATTAGTACTTTGTTTTAACATTTTTGTCAAATACTAAGATGGTTAAAACTTAAAACACTGTGTTTATATGACTAGATATACATTTTTTTAGTCTTACACATGCTGAATTACACTTTGATTTACATTTTGTGCCAAACAGGACATGGTAAAAGATGGCTAAAACAGTGAAACTTTCATAAATGCAAGATTTGCAAAGTTGTATCTCGCATATAATCCAAAAACATCTTTTTTTCAATGGGGTTCAGCTGTATCTGATTCTGCATCAAGACTGTCATCAGCATTTATTTTCTGCGCTTCAGAGAATACACCTTGAACGTAATTTTGTTCCTTTGCTTTGGTTACTTCTCTTGTTCGACGTGCCTTTGAGGAAAGCCAGGTGAGAACAGCAAGCCGTGGATCCCACAAGTCAATTGCAGGCATATTGTAATGGACTTATAAATAATAATTCTCTGTTTCTCATGACATTCTTGAGCGGTCTATGCTTTTCAGTGCATTGCTGGAGCTGATAAGTCTCTCCACATCTGCTGAATGCGGCTTTGCTGCTAAAATTCTTGCATAAACTCTGGCCAAAGTATCGTAGTGCCCACCTGCAGGTAAAAGCTGGCTGATTATTTTTGACAGGGTTAGGTTAGACTTTAGAGAATTGCCCCGACTCCGTGAAATCGTTGTACTCCATGCCCAAAGCCATAAAATCTAAATCTGGACACATAAGTTTGTGGACTGCCTCTCGGTGTGCATCCTTTTGAAATTTGAGAAAAGGAGCCAAAGTTTCCAAACACTCATTGTCAGTGCTAAACCGTTGAGTGAAAAATTATTTTAGTGCTTCTGTGACCTCAACCTTGATTACTGATAAATTGCGTCTGTCTGTAACAAAAAGATGATTACCTCTTCTCCACCTTGGTTCATCACTAGTTAGCTTAATTCCTTTCAGCATATAGAAGGATCTCTCATCACTTTCGACTAGCTGTGACTGTGCTTGAAGACCAGACACTCAACCCCCTAAAAGAGGCGTCTTCTGGAGGCTGCTAATACTTGTCTTCACAAGTGTCACCTCTCGTTGAATGTCGAGCAGTGCGACATTATCAGATTGTATTTTCTTCTGAAATCTTGAAAACACTGCCAGCACATCAGCTATAAATGCAAGCAATTCTAGGTTTGTTTGGTTTGTCAGGAGAGTTTCAAATCCTTCGGCTTGTTTGTCATGAGACTGTTGCATATAAAATACGAATGCATGCCATGATTCTTGAACAGAATTCACCAGGAAAAATGTGTACTCACTCCAACGAACTTCAAATACTTTTGGAAGGGACCGACATGCTAGATCATTTGTACTGGCTAATTATTTCAGCTGTCGAGTTCAGACCAGAAGTGTGAAAAAAGCTTGACAATTCATTTAGTTTTTGCAGCAAGTGGCTTAAGGGCTGTCACACCTTGACAATTTAGCCAGCGTATGCTGACGTATGAAAAAATTGTCTAAAACGCTGGCACACGTCGAAAACGTTATGGGTAAGTTTTGTATACGTTAAGAGCATGCTGAAGCACACTGGCATATGTCGTAGTACGCCGAGCTCGTCGACAAATTTTAACATGCTCAAAATTTTTCGACGTATGCCAGCGTATGACTCACACGTTCCGCATACGCTGGCCATAAGTTGTAGGCACGTTACGTGATCGTTGACACGCATTACTTGTAAGTTACTCACAAGTCGAAACACGACGAGGTAATGTTTAGCAGGTCAGGTCAGGTCAGGTATGGGAGCATGTGCCAGAACAGCACGTCGCTGCGTCCACTTTCCGCCGGTACTCCAGGGGCCTCCGTCTGGCCATCCCCCAGGCAGATGCCAGGCCCATCCCCATCTCCTTGAGATGATGGTCAACCTGTTGCAACCATGAGGCATGTGGTCGACCCACTGGCCTCCTCCACTCATGAGACTCCCTCGCTGAGAGAATCTGGTGAGCAGGATCAGAGTCAGGAAAACGAGCCATATGTCCATACAGCCGCAACTGACGCTCACGGACTATGCAGGTAACAAATCTCATCCGAGTCTCTCTCAGCAACCGCTCGTTGGACACAAAATCCGACCAGCGATAGCCAAGGATTCTCCGAAGAGACCTGGTACCAAAGGAATTAAGTCTCCATCTCAGATCCTTGGTCAGAGTCCAAGTCTCGCACCCATAGAGCAAGACTGGAAGTACCAAGGACCTGAAGACTCGGACTTTCGTCCTCCCGCACAGGTACCGGCAGCGCCACACCCCATGATCCAGTGAATCCATGACTCCCCAGGCCCGACCCAGACGTCTATTGACCTCTGACTCGCAGCCAGCAGAGACATGAATATCACTGCCAAGGTAAGTGAATCTCTCCACGACCTCAACATCCTCACCACAAACAGACACAGACAGGACAGCAGCATCCAAGATGTCACCGAAAGCCTGAATCTTAGTTTTGACCCAAGAAACCCATAATCCCAACGGCTCCGACTCCTCATTCAGCACCTCGAGGGCCCCCAAGAGGATGTCTAAAGTCTCCGCAAAGATGTTTAGCAGACCCGAAACTTATTTCTAACCTATGAGTAACGTGCTTTGAACCTATGTGTAACGTATCTCCAACACACATTGACATATTTGACATCTTTCGGACGACCACAGAAGTTACTGAACGTGTTTCTAACTTACAGCTACCGTATAATGGCGTATTGGCAGCGTTTAGGGGAATTGGTATATAAAAATGGGGTTCACAGGAGGAACCCGTTAGTGTTCCAGACTCCATGTTTTTTTTGTTTGTTTTTTCTTCGGCATGACGGTGATGTTGACACTTCGATTTCTAGTGCGGTTATGATTTAAATCGTTGAGTGGCAGCCTTTTAATAGGCTATGCCACGTGATCGTCGGCGATACGCTGCCACGCTATGCATAAGTTAGACTATCGTTGGGCATACGTTGTGAACGCCGACAACACGTGAAGCATTCGTTGGTTTAAGTCATCTATAAGTTATCGAAACGTTCTGTGTACGTTACTAATACGTTATGCATACGTCCAACTCGTTATGAATACGCCAAAAACATCAATAGTTCAGCGTACGCCAGCGTTTTACATACATATTGATACTTGCCATACGCTGGCTAAAACGTCAAGGTGTGACAGCCCCTTTACTTCAGACACTAGCTCCGGACACAATCCCATTCTTGGCAAATTCCATTAGGGACTTTGAAAATCTAGCAGAGATATCCACTATCTATACACGTTAGACTTGTTAAAAAAAACAGCTGATTTTTGTTTATGTCTTGGGGATGAACGAGCGTAGGCCTAATAATGCGTGGCACATAGATCTAATTACTTAATATTGCAAACACGTGAAATTAATTAATAAACGTTAAATTGGTACGGAATGAGTTAACAGATGTCAGATGCTGTATGTTGTGATTAGCAGTGCACTATTTAAAGACAGTTTATGACAGAATATACAAAAGTGTTACAATTGCCCCGGTCTCCCCTACACAGATTTCACAGGCACGAACATGACGAATTAGGCCTAGATCTAGACTCTAGTGTCGAATGAGTTTCGTCAACATTGTTTCAACAATATGGAATAGATCGACTGGGATATTTTCAACTACATTCGGTTTTTTTTAAATACTTGCCATACCATCAATAGGTTATTCTGCTTGACAAACCTGCACCGCTTGTCTCGGCCTACAGGCTCTGCCAGCGATCATCTGAGTGATGGTTCTGTAAACACGCACTGACCTAATAATTCACGCACAGCTTTGGGCGACTAGCGTATGAGACATTGAGTAGTTAGCAAGGCTGTTTCAAATTCCTGTGCGTTTTGAATGCACTTGGATATTTACGGTTATACTTTTAGCTAATGATACTAATTTTATAGACTCCAGTGAGGCATCCTGTGTTGTGTACCTTGTCAAAGGATACAAAGGAACTTAAAATCTATAAAATGTTTAAAAAAAATAGCCATTACAAATGCTTCTCAAACTCAGAGAATCTCAAACACTAGGCCATGGCACCTGCCTCAAAGATTTGTGCAGTTCTAAAAAGTCCTTAAAATAAACTCTGTCTCATAGCCAACATGTGGCTCTCAATGGAACCCTTTCTTTTCCTCTTTCTGTGAAGGCTGGAGTACAAGGCAGTGTTCTAAGCCCCATATTATTCCTAATCTTCATCAATGATCTCACTGGCTCTCTGAAAAATCGTCTTTATCTCTTCACTGACGATTCCACTCTGCAGTGATATCCCTCATCCCTATTAGAGTACCTATATATAGAGAGTAGCGACAACTCAGCTATAGGCGCCATTTTGTTTCACTCTGGATAACGCGCGGTGCGTGCGCTACCGCCGTAGCAGCATGCATGAATGAAGCAATACATCAGGAGGGTGGGATACATCACTGGACATATATATTTATTCTCATGTTTTACTCGGCCAAAGATCTTGATTATAGAATCAATGGGGTTGAAAGTGATAAAATGTTAAAATGCATGTACTCATTACACGGGAAACTCAGAGTAAGTTTGCCAGAGAACGAGACATTTGGGAGAAACTCGGCCTGTGTAGGCTTATGACATGAAGTCGAGCCAAATAAAAATCTCGAGTCCATAGGCCTAAGTTGGGGCCTCAATTTGATCCATACCTGCCCCTACCCATCCCTCCCCACCTCACCCATCTTTACTTTTTTCATCTCACCACATTATCATCTCACCCATAACAAACAAAAACAACAAACACCGATACCTACATGTAATTTATCATCATAGTTACCACCCAACACGCTCTCAACACACACCAAAAAGTGACTATGCCAAAATGATTGTATCAGATTTCAAAAATATCTTAACAATTGAAATGACCCTTTTTATGGGCAAAGAATAGTTAATTGCACAGGCCTGCTATGCAATTATTGGATGAATCTATGAAGCACGTTCATGTCAAAATGCTTATGTTAAGTATTCAACTGGTACAATCTTGTGAAGAAACAGTCCATGAAAAATCGCAGTAGGTTTGACTTGCTATTTTATTTCTGTCAACAGTGTTCCATCAATTTGCAAGATGATGAACGATAAAGAAATGCTACAAATTATAAGTACAGGTAACTCTGCTTAACTTGAATCTCTTGGGACCACAGAAATCTGTTCGACGTAGAACAAATCTGCCTCACAGAAGGTAAATAACACGTCTTGCATAATACGGTTTCAAAATTTGTTTAAACTTGTGCGATTATTCGACTTAATAAGGCTGACTTACATGCATGCAGAGTTACCTGTATTGTTCATACACTGCAGGCATTTTCAAATTCAAGTGTATAAATACATAATATCATGATTAGTTATATATTAGTGTTTTCAGCAAAATTAATTTTGGTGAAATATTAACAACTTCACAGCAAGTTTTCAAGACAATACTCCATGATTGATGATTCTGAACAAAAATGGAAATACACCAAATGAAAGTATGAAGGTCAGAGATTGTAGGCTAGATTTTTTTTTATGAAACCCCATCTAATGTGTTGCCATGGTAACCAAATAAACAGACAATTCATTACAAATTGTGTATTTTCATAAGAATGTGCAATTAAGTGATAAATATGTAAATTAATTGGGTTGCTAAATAATGATTGCCCATATTGTTAGCTTTCTAGATGCCAACATCCCAGACTACCATTGATCCTTACTGGGGTTATGATAATAAATAAGATCAACGGCATGCATAAAGAGGGCCCCCAAATTTAAAGCATTTCATTTTTGGGGCAGGCGTTTGGGCAGTGGTTCTATAGGTAATTTTTTGTTCCAATTTAATCATACAGGCTATAAATCAAATAAATCAATAATAATATCAATTGCTGCTATGATTGATATAATTCTTATTACAATAATCTTTACCATGGTAACACATTCAACGCATATACAGTAAGACTTATATACCATACATGTCAATGTCCATATGTGTACATTATTTTGCCCTTTTTTTTAGTCTAAAACTTGACTGGTTTTTGGTCAACATAAGAAATAGACAAATACCAAAATTGTTCATCAAATTACTTATCAAAACAACGAATTTTCTCTTCTTTCCATAGATAACTTCTAAAAGCTTAGATGTCCTTGAAAGTTTATATGGGTCACATGATGACATGCTTCCAATACCGGGAGCCGTGCCTAAAGGCACTGTCGACGGCTAAAAGCTTAAATGCAGAAATTGAAAACGAAACCTATACATCCTGTACCCCTTCTCAGATTTGTTGCTGCACCCAAAGGCGCAACAACCCGTCATTTTGACTAATAAAGTTTCACTCAGTTTCAAACTCGGTCTCTCCGAGCTCACTCGGTGAAGATCTGGATTCGATGCGTAGCTTGGCGCTAGAGTGTGAAACAAAATGGCGCCCATGTGTCACGTGACCATCAAATTCTGGTCCCCCTATGTCGCTACTCTCTATATATAGGTACTCTAATCCCTATAACAGACAGGCAGCAGCCTCTTCCCTGTCCTCAGACCTTGACAAAAATCACAAACCGGTCAAACACTTGGAACATGTCTTTCAATCCTGAGAAATGTGTGTGTGTGTGTGTGTGTGTGTGTGTGTGTGTGTGTGTGTGTGTGTGTGTGTGTGTGTGTGTGTGTGTGTGTGTGTGTGTGTGTGTGTGTGTGTGTGTGTGTGTGTGTGTGTGTGTGTGTGTGTGTGTGTGTGTGTTGCACAAACCCTTCCATATACTTTCTCAACAATCGTAAAGGGGTTCAAGTCACGCAAACTCTTGGGTTTCACTCTCAGCAATGATCTCTCTTTGGCAAGCCACATTTCAAAGCTGGCATCCAAAATCAGATGCCGACTGGGAATCCTTCATCGTGCAAAGTCCTTCCTTGGCACATCTGAGCTCCTAACCACCTCCAAGGCTTTCATCCACAGCTTGATGGAACATTGTTCTCCCCTCTGGGCTGGCTCCCCTGCCTCATCTTCCTCAGATTGTCACCGTCTAACCCAAAGCCTTCAATAACATTGGAATCTCTCGCGATGAAGCTGAATCTATGGGCTTACTACTTCGCCATTGCCAACAGGTCGGTGGTCTGTCTGTCTGTCTTCTTCCACCTCATTTCTCGACTTGCACCCTCTGTCCTCTCAATAGATTGTCCCCTCACCCTCCCAGTATCTGCAGGATGCACATGGTCCACCAGAAACCCCTCCTTGTGAAACTGTACAAATCCAGAACCACTGCTCACATCCACTAATTTTTTCCTTTTTTCCACCCACCTGCCATACTCTCTTCAATCTCAATCTTCCTTCTTGGTCTTCAAGACAGCTGTTCACCACCATATAAAGTCATCCCCATTTCCAAAATTATGATCTTTTCTACACCTCTTAAATCACCCTCACCCCCACCCCTCCCAAAATTTTGCATATGTATCCATATTGTCCACACTTTGCATTTCTCACTTACCTCTCATCGTTACCTGCATCCCTTGTTTGTCCATCCCTGTCTACTTTCTACCTTCACCCTGCTGTTGGTGTTTCCCCTTTCTCCTGCTCCCTTTGTTGTGTCATGTCCTCATTTGTTCTGTCAGATCTTCCACGAGCTGAGAGCATGTGTATATATATATATATATATATATATATATATATATATATATATATATATATATATATATATATATATATATATGACATAAATAAAAAAGCCATAAAATAACCAGCAGTACCAAAACTTCCAATACAGCTGTGGAATAATAAACTGGCCACCTGTGGAAATCAGAAAGCTTGATATCAAAACAAGGAAACTTCTCCCCATCCAAAAAATGTTTTATAAAAATCACTGCATCCCGAGAATGTACCTGCTGAATCGAGGAGGTAGTGAGTGGCCTGATGGAAATCACATGCAGAAAAAACTGAAACAGCAACGAATTCAGTCCCAATGATTGCAAAAAAGACAAAATAGTAAAATAAAACGAATTAACAACATACATACACACCAACAGAGGAGCACAAGATATTTAAAAGAAAAAAAAGTTGAACAGACTGCACCGAGACAAAGAAGGCTGATTGGAATGGCTAAGAAGAGGTCATATCAATTGGTATGTCGAACAAATCATTATAAATGCCAAAGACCAGGGACATTACACGAATGACTTTAAGAAGATGGCAGAACTGAGTCAATCGAACAAGTATAGGTTCTGCAAGGGAGAAACAGAAAGTACGAGCCACCTATCAGGATGTAAAAAAAAAAAAAATCTCATGTCAGAACAACTGTCCACACAAAGACAAAACAAGGTATGTAGAGTAATACACTGGCATATCTGCAGAAATTTCAACATCATAGTCTCAAAAAACTCATGGAAACATGAACCAAAAGCAAGAATTGTAAACAAGGAAGTGATGCTCATGTACAACCTGATGATCCCATCAAGCGTGAGCATAGAAACCAAATCTTTGCAACTAGATATCATACTTAGGTACAAAAATGAAAAAAAAAAAACAGCATTGCTCAGTGAAGTATGTTCCCCTCTATTTTGGCTTAAACAATGCAGAAAGCAAGAAAATGACCAAATACCAAGATCTCAAAAATTAAGTGAAAGGATCCTGGAAACTGAATTGTGCCGAAATTGTAGCAGCGATAATTGGAGCAATGGGAAGGATAAAAAAACCCCATGGAGATATTTAAAAAACATCCTTGGGAATATTACTACAAACGAACTGCAGTTGGAGGCTGGCTCGGTGGTGACACTGAAAAGATCCCTTGGAACAAAACTGAGAACAATTAATCTTCAAAGCTTGGTCCATGAATTGTGATCCCTTACTGAAATGGAGGTGGATACTTTAAGACATGGTAGGTCATCATTCAGTCTCCGAAAACCCACCCACGTATGGAGGTAGTTGTCAAAAACTGCAACTTTTATGTGCACACACATATAATACATACGGTACAAATAAAAGGCAGTGTGTGTGTGTGTGTGTTTTGTTGACTGGTATCTCCATATATGGGTTCCAGAATGTGGCATGGAGTCCTCCCAGGTTGGGCTCAAAATATCCACCTTCATTTTGGTAAGGGGTCATGATTCATGGACGAAGCCGTGAAATTTTCTGCTCTCAAAGTTTTGTGCCGAGAGCTCTCTTCAGGATCGCAACTGTGCCCCGGACAGCTTCCAACTGCAGTTGGTTTGTAGTAATATTCCCAGGAATGGTTTGTAATATATCTGTGAGGTTCTTCGTCATCACTGGTACAACTTTGGCATTCTTCAGCTTCCAGGATCTTTTCACTTCATTCTTCATCTTGTTTACCCCATGTACCCCGCTCCATCCCTCTCCTTCCACAGATCTCCTCATGTCTCTGTTCCCAACTGTTTTTTCCTTCCCTCTCCCACCCCTCTTGTTGTATGCTCGTATGACAGCATATTGTGTGTTCACTCTCATACGAGCCTTGATAGTGCATACAAAAAAAAGTCTTGCTGTTTGGTCATTTTTTTGATTTCTGCATTGAGAGTCCAAAAATCACTGGTATCAACACCTCAATTATCAATGCCTTCTCTTTTTTTGTACCCAAGTATGATATCCGGTCACAACGCTTTGTTTTCGATGTTCACGCCCGATGGGATCATTAGGTCGTACTTGAGCGGTACTTCAATATTTTCAGTCCATGATTTTGGTTAATGTTCCCACAAATTTTCTGGAACTGGAATATCAAAGTTTTTGCAGATAACTTTACAAACTCTGTTGTGTTGTTGTGTGTACAGCTGTTCTGACATTGTGCAAATTGCGTTAATTTCACAACATCCTATATTGAACCTCATTTAAATTGTAAAGCTCAAACCATAGTTCCCTTTCCTGAAGTAAGAACCTTAACCGACAAGGAATGAATGGTTTCCTGAACAAACGGATCATCAGCTGAGCACCATTATTCCTCAAGGTTTCGATCCTTTCAGTCCAGAACCTAACCAAACAGCAGTTCCACATCAGTTGATTACCCACATCAATAGATCCACAACCTCAGTTGCATCCAGGCACTCAATCAACCCATCAATGCAACATCACCATTCAAACTTGACTCGCTAGAGGATTTCATGTGTTCTGACAGCGAGCCACAGCTAACTTAACTATCCTGCTTAACGGACTACCCCCTTATGGCCTTATCCTCGCTGAAACAATCACTCATTTTTTATTTTATTTAATCACATGAGAGCACTGAGCGAAGTTGCACTCCATCCTCTGGATCATCGCTCCTGTCCAACACTCTTCCAGTGATCTGGGGAGGTGAAACAAAAGGTTCCACAAAAACACAACACTTATAATTTACATCCCTACTCCAAGCCTTAACGACACTATTCACGGGATATTTACACGCGACCGCGTCCCCCAGTGGATGCTAATAGACCCAGCGTTACCTGGGAAGCCAATTTTCAAATTTGCTTCACCCCAAAATTATGCGGACATTATGCCCTTGCTGCACATGTCAAGTTGTGCGGGATCGAGTGGGACTCACACACATCTTCACAACACTCACACCATGGTCATAATCACATTTCTAGGTCATGGTCCCCATTTTAATGATTGCAGGCTGAATCCCGTCATGGCCGTGGGGTGGGTTACCACAAGATTATGGGGGCATCTCAGGTGCAACCATGCCCACAGGTAAGCTTTAGTCCAACCCGGACGTTTCTCCGCCCCGCTCCCTTCGATTCCCACCCCCTGGTAGCCAGCAGCTCTAACCCCGTACAACACACTGGAAGGGGTCTTACTGGCTCCTCTGGCCTTCTTGGGTCGCCAAGGTCCTACCCACCTTGGTCGCCCAACCAGACCCTCTCCCAGTTGCCTCCAGAGGCTGTCACCATCAGCCACCAGGGGTGAATCTCCTTGAAGGGGGGTCGCAATTCCCGCTCACCGTGAGCCTCAGCAATCCCTGCGGACAAGCACATCATCCTCACCCACAAAACCCACATGACTCCCCCCACCCCATCGGCCTTACATGTGACACCTGCATTTCTAACACTTCACCGACCATGACCTTCCCTGTTACCACACCATGTCCAATAAAAAAAAATCAATGTGTGCACCATACATTTCACTTCTTAACTTGAAACAACTCACACAGCACTTCTCCTCACCCAATCCACACACCAGCCATTGGACAGCCACTCGTGCCCGCTTTGTTACCAATTACCCACTGTCCCTATTGTCACTCTAAAGCCCAGCAGAACCTTCAAACCCATGCCAATTTCCCACAATTCACTATTTTCACCAAAGGAGGGCACTTCGCCACAATCTCAGCAGCCGAGCATGGCCCTATATGCTCAGCCCGATCTAGTCTCCCCGACCCTCGACAGTGATATCCGGACTCAACCTAGGTAAGGGCACCTCGGATAGACCTGGCGGTTCAGCAGGAGGATTCATCCTCTCCGAGTCTAAAAGTCTATTGGAGGGTCTCTCCATCGCCGGGTATCGGCAATATCATTGCACGTGTCCTCTTTGCCCGCACCGGAAACAACTCCCCATAAAAGGCCCCCATGGGTATCGGTGTAATGTCTCTTCTGGTTCCGGACCCCCTCGGCCATAATCGAATTGCTCTATTGGCTGGGCTGGACCCTGCCGCTGTGGCGCACTTACTGCCGAATTACCCCTTATCAAACTTGACAGTTTCTGGCAAATTTCCTGAAACATTTGGGTAATTCCAATTTCTCACAGCCCCCCTCCCTGATCCTGGATCTCCGCCTGTCAGATCGTCACCGATGGCCTCTCGGGCACCTGACCCGGCAGACTCCACGAGGCCAGCCTGGCCGCGCACTCGGCTGCTCGGTGAACGGTGGGTGGATCCTGTAACTCCACTTGCGCTCGAACCTCAGGGTCTGGAAGAGCAGCTAAAAATTTCTCTAGTGCCAGTCTGTCCCACGCCTCCACTGTTAGGTCCCGATACGTGATCCTAACCGATTGGTAAATGTCCTGTGCCAGCTCCTGCACTGTCTCGCCCGACTTTAATCTGCGGTGCTGGAGTTGGGCCCGCACCAGATCACAGTTTGCTGCGAACCCAAAACGACGGCTCAACGCCTCGCAAATGTGGGAGCTGGTCAACATCCCCTCCGCGATCATGGTTAACACATCTGCGGCTGGTCCCCGCAATGTTGCCACCAAATTCCCTGCACGTTCCCGCTCATTCCACCTGTTTCGTCAGGAAATACTCAAATTGCGTCAGAAAAGCTTCAAGACTCCCTGACCCGTCAAAATTTACCAGAGGGATCACTTTCCCGGTGGCTCGCTTCCCAGTTTCTCCCTTGTCCGAATCCAGCCCAGGGATCAAACACCCTAGTGGCTGCGTATCCAATTTCGGAGCCCCCTGTGGCCAAAGATGTTTTGTGGTGAGGGTCTCATAGGTCAATTTTGCCTCCTGTTCCAAACGTTGAATGGACCGATACACCTCTTCCCGCAGGATCTTCTGGGCCCGCACAACATCCTCCAAGGCTCCGTCGCGAGTTTGTAGCTGCTCCTCAACCAACCCAGACACTCTACTTACAAAACACGGCTCTACCAGGCCTTTATCCAAGTCTCCCTCTTGGCTCATAATTTTATCTTGTTCGTCCAAACGAGCCTCCAATCCTTTTACGTCCTCCGCCAAATTCATCCCTTGCTTCCTCAGCTCTCCCCACTCTTCGACTTGCAGCTGCATACGAGCATCCACACAGGCACGATGACGTTCCAGGCCTTCATCCACTTTTTCAACCCGAATGTTCGTTGCATCAATTTTATCTACCAATGTTTTCCGTTTATTTTCCCCCTCCAATGTAATTTCTACCTTTGTTTCCTCCAATCTATCCTCGAATTTACTTTGTATTTCCCCCAATTTAACATCCACACTCCTGCATCTCAGTTTTCATTTTCTCCATCTTTTCCCCCAATTCATCCATCATTAAATCAATCCGTGCACCCAACTGTTCCCGCATTAACCCCAATTGATCTGTCATTTCTGCCCCCTGTGCCGTCATTGCACTCATTAAACGTTCCAACATTGTCCAGATCGACATTGTGCCGGTTTCCGGTCCACGCTCGGATGTAGCACGGTCCACGCTCGGAATGGGGGAGGTTCCAATCCTACCCCAGTCTCTCCCTTCTTCCCCCGACTCGCTGCCCGGCACGTGGCCTTCCTCTTCAAACATCTGCACATCCGCCATGGTGCAGAAGTCCCGTTTGCCGCAAATTAAATTCAATTTGAAAACTCCCGCCAAAATTTTCCCATGCTCGCGCGCTTTTCTGTAATAATTTTATATTCCAATTCGTGGCGAGATTTTAATCCTGGTATACTCTCCCGATACCAAATATAATTTAGAGGGGTTCGAACATCCAACACCCTGACACCAATGTGACGTCCACGGGACTTGAACGGTCCCGCCAACGTAGAATGAGCCGAAACGATGGAGGCGGTTTATTTTTTTTATAACACAAAGATGGCGGTTTTAATCGCTCTCCAGCAAACGGGCCGAGGAAGGTGGCACGAGTCGCTTTTCACCGAGTTAATAATGTTTATTTCTCGAACCAGAACAATAATAAGACTCAGCAAGAGGAGGGATCCGGGGGCGATTCGACGGGAGGTGGTGTGGGTTCGGGCGTGGGGGAAACAAATAATTCCAATGGATATACAAATCTCAAACCCTATAAGGCGCCAGGTACACACACACACACACACACACACACACACACACACACACACACACACACACACACACACACACACACACACACACACACACAACGTAGCTGGTGGTCAGGCTTGCCCGTGGTGTCGACGTAACAGTCACTGGATTGGTGCCGGACGAGCTGGCGTTGCGCTCGTCAGGGGCAGGAGACACGGTGGTGCCGAGGTTCCGTCAGCCCTTCCACGTAGAGCCGCGGTTTCTGGCCTGTGAGCTCCAACCAGCCACCGTGGTGCTGTTCCTGGTGGTGTCGACCTCCTGGTGTAGGCCCAAGTCTGCTCACAGCCGCCAGGGAGCCAGTTCTAGCGCCAAGATGCGAACAGGAGAGGGAGGCAGGTCCGCCCGCCGTTCGGTCCCGTACTCTAGCAGAACTCCAGAGCCAACCGAGGTGAGGCACGAGGCACAGCAAGGCCACGAGACACGATGAATCCAGGAACGAACCAACGCAACGAGAGAGCACGCTCCGAGACCAACAGCCTCGACCAGACGCTTTCTTTTTATGACTCTTCCTCTTCTTCTCCCAAACAGAACCTTTTTATACTCGAGTCCTCGTCACTTCCAATCGAGCCCTTTTATTGGCCCTCTGCCGTCGCCTTCCGCCAATCGTGATCAAGGGGCGGAGCCATCCGCAGCACTGTCCTGTTACGTCACGGCAAGCCTACAGGGAATACTAAAAGGGTTTACGCATACACACTTACCCTAACCCGTCTCCCTATCTAATTACGTGACAATTATCATTTCCCCCTTAAAGAAATGGACATTTACTAGACAACTTATCACCACTGAATTGCTACTTATTACATCGAGATCCTGGTACAACTCGAACAGCATGGCATACCTAATTAAACATCCTAATTACCCTTTGAATGCATACCCCTCCCCTCTGACGTAACAATATTAACTCAGAGTCTGGTGTTGGCTTAATGGATAAGATGGCTGGCTTGAGATCTTAGGGTCTTGAGTTTGAGCCCCTGTTGTCACCGTTAAATAACACCAGGTGGGTTGATTTAGCCTGTCATCCTTCTGAGGTCAGCAAAATGAGTACAAGCTTACTGGAAACAGGGGGTAGTGCATCAATGGTATAGCTGCACTTCCAGCAATGATGCAACCAGCAGCCATAGGCTGAATACGAAATTATGATGATGTATTAACTCATCTTTGTTAATCAAGAATGCAATGGGAAGCTGAATCTTAATTTTCGTCCATGACAATTTCTTTAACAGCCCCAATTATTCCTACCTTTTTGTGGAGTCAACCGAGAAAAGTTGTTGGCCCAAATCTTGCACGAACTGGCTGGCCAGGGTTCTCGGTCGACTTTAAGTGGCAGGCATTTGTAATTAGTTCAGGGTGCCGACAATCAATCGCCTACTCTTCATGAAAGATATTGTGGGATCTTTATCATCCAAGTGTTGGCAGGTGGGTCATCGAGCTGAACGCCCATTTGATGGACAGCACATGCATTGCCGCCTCATCTTGCCTGCGAAACACAAGGATGGCAGTTTATTGGTGGGTCGATTTTCCAACACAGGCTAGTTCACATACCTCTAGATTCCAGAGTCAAGACTATCCTTCCAATCCTCATGGGAAACTGAAATTATACGAAGCTCTTTTTCTGAAAATTAATGTTACGTGGGATAGCCTGGTTCACCTCTAAGGAACTCGCTTACTCAAACCCCGAGCTTCCATATCATAAGGTAAGTTAACGAATTAAATCTGCACATACTGTTCAATACTTACAAAACCTACTTATCACATTTCATCTGTTGGCAACCTCAGTTCGAGAGGAGGTTCAACCTCTCAATGGAGTAACTTCTGTAATGTTTGGCCTATGAAGGACAAGTTCTTGAAAAGGGGAAGGACTCAAGAACAACTCGATTCAAACCTTCAGATAAGTTCATAGAGAGGAGTATATTACTGTGCTTGTACATGGCCGTCCCGAGACGAGGCTTTTGCGTTATCTACACAGGAAATGTGTAAAAGGAAGCCACGAGGTTTGCGCAATGGGTCCGTTTACATCACCTCCTTGTCCCTTACACATACTTTTTCATTTGAACAAACTTGTAGTTAAATATGTTTTTAAGCATTTAAATTGAATATATATATATATATATATATATATATATATATATATATATATATATATATATATATATATATATATATATATTCAAGCAGGAGTGTCTGTTTCTGTCTGTCCATCTATGCATGAACTACTCCTTCAGTTTTGGGGCTAGCCTCACCAAAAACTTTCTGTGGAACCTTTTGGGTTCCCAGCAGGTGTCTTCAGGTGGGAGGTTTCATAAATTTCTCAATGCAATTATGATTTTTGAGTTTCCACCATTATAACGCTAATCTTTCTCTGTGTGTAAACACGTTCACATCTTCAGCAATTTCTCATTTCAATTGAGATTCTCGGTTAATAATTCCACCCATGAGATGCCGCAATTTTTCGCTCACATTCGTACATTTGGCATTTGCAGTTTCACGTTTGACCGCATATAGAAACATTATGTACCCACCTTCTGTTGGGGTCGCTGCAGAAAGTTTTTGTCCAAGTCCTTCACAAACCAGCTGTCCATGTCTGACATTTGACTGAAGGAATGTGGAATATATTGTTTCAGAGTTTGGCATTCACAGTTTCTGCATTGTCTGTTTGCTTTTGAATACTCAAAGGTGCAACATGTACCAGAAAGGTTGAAAATGCCATGAAAAAAAGAATAATTGGCTTATCGAGAGGAAGCTCTGGCGCTCAAAAGAAATGGGATGATGCCTACAGTACATAAGAAGAAGTAAAAGCACAAACTCACAGAAAAACTAGAACGGGCACTGAGTGGAGCGCATACCTTCGCCAACGCTACATTTTGCCCCCCCCCCCCAGAAAACGTTGATTTGAGGGTATTTAATCCCATACCACATCTGCCATCTCATATGTGTTATGATGGCTTAAAAACATTAAATTTCATGCTGTTTGACACTGATTCACGTACATTGTACAATTTCTGAATGAACTCCCTAACCTTTTTTGGTGTCGGTGTCAAGTCAATCGGATGACAACTGGTCACATTATAAGAAATCAAATATTACACATCACAGGATAGGGAATTGAATTCTAAACATTTTGAATCTACTTACATGCAAATTGTATAAGAATTGACCGCGTTATGATAATAAAGGTCGTTGACCCCCCTGACCTTTGACCCAAACCGCTAACAAAGGTAATGACGTCATTGTGTAATATCGTATATCACAAGATTGGGCATTGAATTCACAACATTTTGGCATTGGTTGCATGCAAATTGGATAAAAATCGACCGCACTATGGCAAAATGATGATTTTGACCTTTTCATGACCTCGACCTTGACCTTTATACTCTTAATTTTGTAATTGGTATTAGAGTGTGGGGAACAGAACAGTCAACATTTTGGTGTTGGTTTCATGCAACTCAGATAAGAATTGACCGTGTTATGACTAAAACCGCACATTTTGCAATGTCGTGACCCCCCCCCCGACCTTTGACTCCCAACGCTAATAAGGGTTATTACGTCATTGTGTCATGTCACATATCACAAGATGGGGCATTGAATTCTGAACATTTTGGCATTAGTTGCATGCAAATTGGATACAAATTGACCGCGCTATGGTAAAAAGACGATTTTGACCTTTTCATGACCTTGACCTTGACCTTTGACCCGATCGCTCCCAAAATCTAATCAAATGGTCCTCGGATAATAACCAATCATCCCACCAAATTTGCTGCGATTCAGTTCAATACTTTTGGAGTTATGCGAATAACAAACAAACAAACAAACACACATATTCACAAATAAATAAATAAATAAATAAATAAATAAATAAATAAATAAATAAATAAATACACAGCGATCAAAACATAACCTTCGCAACAAAGTTTGCGAAGGTAATGAGAAAGTGCTGAGTTCAGAGAGGAAGAGCAGGCCAGAGAGATTAAGGCTCACAGAGAGGCCACAACCAAAAGCAGCAATGCTGCTACAAATCCCATCCATACGTAGCATCAAATATTTAAAGCCCACTTTCTCACTGATATTAAAGATCGGTACCTTTCGGGTGACGTAGAAAGCTGAAATGTTGCTGCCGATGGACATCGAAGCCAATAAACCAGGAAAAAAAAATAATAATCACAGAACTGTCAGAGAACATCCTCAAATGAAAACATATATTAATGAATATAAAAAAATGAAAAAAATAAATGCAGGTGAGCAACCCGAGACGATGGGGGAGCACGTTTCGTTATTGCTTAAAATGTGTAAGCATACCCTGCTAGTATACATATATATCTTGTTTTGGGTCAGGTTCGAGTACGGACAAGATCCATGGGATGGTCGCTGGACCCGCCAAGTGCTCTCCAACCCTGAGGCCACTGGGCTACATATAACTTCGTGGCCTGACAGGTGAAGCAACCATGGACATGTTGGGATAATTATGTAAAACAAGGTTCTCACACCCTCAATGTCGTGTTACCTATTGGTGACCGAATGACCTCAACCAGGGACAGCACCCTCAACACACACCAGAGCAATTATTACAGCCAAGCAGAACTGTGAGTACAGCATTAGCTAATCTGGAACCAATCGGTGGTGCAAAAATTTCCCGCCTATCTTTTACATACACGCTGTGCCAGACCAATGAAAGACAGGACATAAACAAGCAGGTCTGGAAAGTAACCATTGTTTATGTACACCCACAAGCAATAATCATTAAGCATTTATTTAGATCAGAAAGCAAATATCAAGCAATCAAAGGCGAAAGACAATGGCAAAACAAAGGCACAAAGAAAAGTCTTACCGCCAGCACGTGTTTCCCCCTTACATAGACTTACACACACAAGACATTGCGCCATCATTCATCTGGAAAGAAGAGACAGGAGGAGCAGAAAGAGGCAGTTTGGAGTATTGGTTTGACTCTTCACTTACCTCACGTAACCAAGCGGGGTTGCAGTGGGCTAGAGCATAAGCGGGGGTGGGGGGGGGCATGAGGGGTTGGGTGGTGGAGTGTCAGTGTTGTGTTGGAAGCATGTGGTGTGAGTGTAGCTGGAGCTCCTCAATACATCAAAGACATCGCCTTGTACCCCAGCACAGCATGGTTCAACTCAACCCCCGCTCTGGCAGGTGATCTCCGAGTCAGCAGTTCGAGATGTTTCTTGCGTCCCTGGTGCATTGACAAACGGCACCAAACCGAGCCGCATCCTGGCCTTCATACATGCTATGGAAGGCGTGGCTTCGAGGGAGCAAAGTTCATGCGAGGATCCTTCGACCCCACGTGGTCTCTTCCCATTGGTGGGCATCTGACGGGGTGGATGCAGTGATGGAACTGTGAAGAATCCCCATGTCAGACGGTGACGTGGGTCCCCGCTCGGCCCTGCTGCTTCAGTGCCAAAACACTCGAATGATTCCTCCCCACACTCGAATGATTCCTCCCCGCACACCCAAAACACTCCGATGGCCCCTCCGTACTGTGTGTGTTTTAAAAGCATTGTCCCTTGTAAGGAATGTTGAAGTGAGGGAAGGAAGAATCTGGGAAGGTAATTAGACATGTCCTGAGGATTAATTGTTTCTAATCGTGAGGGATTAATTAGCATGTACGGAGTTCGACTGAGGTTGGTGTTGACTTGGGGACCGAAGAGTACAGGATGGAAGGATTGATGAACAGATAGTTCGAATGTGAATAATTAAAGAATGAGTGGATTTGAGTGGTGAGAGAGATTTGTGTTTTGCAAAATATGTAATTGTGAATTGACAGGCTTGGAGTGTGGCTCGTAGAAGGTCAGTTGTTGTTGAGAAGAACACCCCAGCAGCTGAGAGCATGCTGGCTGTGAGTAGGCCATGGGACCCTGAGGGGTGAGCCAAATGAAGGAACCGGGTACCTCAAGAGAAGACCCGGGTGCCAAGTGCCAGAGAGGGCACTGGAGGGGAAGTCGGGAAGAGCTCCCCCCATAATTTGACGTGGAGCAGGGAAGTTGAGTGGTGGCCTCAACGTCCCGGGGGCGCAATGTGCGAGTGCACAGGTGCGTACGCCTGCATGTGGAGTCACACTGCCCGCCACACAGACGGCCCAGACAGAAAAATTGAGGCCCAGTCCCAAACGTGATGGAGCACCAACACGCAGGCCAATGAGCATATTGGTTGCATAGAACCAATGTAAAAGGGGGTTTACTGATAAAGAGAAATGAGCTTTATTGAGGTTAGGACAGAGTAGGGATGTTCCCCCATGGTTCCATTTTTGGATGTCTGTGGTCACTGGAGTAACAGAGGAGGGTAATTGGATTTTGTGTGGACCCATTGCATTCCAAATTTGTAGTACATATAGGGATAGGTACGCACCCCCCCCCCCCACCCACACACACCCACACCAGTGGGCTACTCTGCCGGTGAGCCTCGTCAAAATGTTTACCAATGTATGTGCTTTGACTTTTCTCCTGGGAGATTGGATAGTTAGAGGGGTTATTGGGCCCGAGAGGGACAGTTGAGCTAGAGGGGCTTTAAAAAGGAAAAAAATACGAGCCACATGTCCTACAGCCACAGCTGACGCTCACATACTATGTAGGTAACAAATCTCATTTGAGTCTCCCTCTCAGCAATAACTAGTTGTACACAAAGTCCGAACAGCGATAGCTAAGGATTCTCTGAAGAGACCTGGTACCAAAGGATTAAATTCTCCATCTCAAATTCCTTGGTCAGAGTCCAAGTCTCACATCCATAGAGCAAGACTGGAAGGACCAAGGATCTGAAGACTCGGACTTTTGTCCTCCTGCGCAGGTACCGGCAGCACCACATACCATGATCGAGTGAATCTATGACTCCCCGGGCACGACCCAGACATCTCGTCGACCGAGAATTAACAGGGTCTATCTGACATTTCATTCAAATTTAGAAGCAGTCCATTTAGAAGGGCAACAGAGGAAACTAAGTAAGATTATTTTATGTAACCTTTATATGTACCTGTTATGTAGCACACGATATGAAAATAAAATGTTATGAGATAGCGGCAATTCCACTTTGAATTTTTGATTTCATTTTTCTCAAACTGTAAAAAAGTGTTGTTGGACCCTGTTAATTCTCGGTCGACGATCTATTGACCTCTGGCTCACAGCCAGCAGAGACATGAATATCACTGCCAAGGTAAGTGAATCTCTCCGTGACCTCAACATCCTCGCCACAAACAGGAACAGACAAGATAGCAGCATCCAAGATGTCAATGAAAGACTGGACCTTAGTTTTGACCCAGCAAACCCGTAATCCCAGAGGCCCCGACTTCTCATCCAGCACCTTTAGGATCCCCAAAAGGACATCCAGAGTCTCTGCAAAGGTGACTGCATTATCTGTGAAATCAAGGTCAGAGATCTTGACATTCCCAAACGATGCACCGTATCTTGATCTCTGATATTCTTTCCAGAATCCAGTCAATACAAGTGCTGAAAAGTGTGGGGGCAGTACACACCCCTGACGAACTCCAGTAACAACTGGAAATAAGTCAGAGATGGTACCACCACATCTCACAGCACTCGCAGTGCCAGACATCAAATTGATCAGTTTTGGTGACACCCCACGAAGACCAAGAATCCTCCAGAGGGCATCCCAATTCACTGAATCGAATGCTTTGCAGAGAACAACATATGCTGCAGGCAACCCCTGCCGAAACTCTTGTTGCATTCGGTGGGGACACAAAGAGCAAGGATACGGTGAATCGTTGACCTCTTTGGTGTAAAGCCTGACTGCTCTGGACGCTGGTGCTCAAGCAGATGGTGGCGAACCCTATCAAGAATTATCCGAGCAAAGACCTTGCTGGGCACTGAGAGCAGCATCTCCCCTCGGTAGTTGTTGCAGTCCTGGCAATCACCCTTCCCTTTCCAGAGAGGGACATCAAGACCCCTCTTCCACTCATTTGGGATGATGCCTGTGTTCCAGGCAGAGCACAAAACTGCATGCAACGACACGAGTACAGCATTTCCACCAGCATTGAGAAATTCAGCATGGATGCCACAGATCCCATGAGATTTAGCCAATTTCAACTGGTTCACCACAGCCTGTTTTTCCACAGGTGATGGTGGATCACAGTTGATTGGAGGATCAGCCATCGGCTTCGCAACATCCCTGACATCGAACTTGATAGCTGGTGGATCAGTATGGTGCAGGCGCTCAAAGTAACCAGCCCAGTGGGCCTTCACTTCGGACTCCTCTTTCAAGAGCCCAACACCCTCGGCTCTAACTGCAGTACACCGGGATGGGCTTGGAGGAATGCAATGCATGAATTCCCCTGTAAGCAGGATGAGAATTGCCTGAATACAGATGATGCTCAACCCCCTCACAGATTCCTTAAACATTGGCCTTCTTGTCCACCCTTAGGCCACGTAGTTTTACACCTCAGCTCCCTGAACAGCTCAGTTCTGCCATTCAGCCTGGCCCTGCGACTCTGGTCAATGGTATCCAGTGTCCGTTGAGAAACAAAATTCTTCTTCACCCGACAGTGAGTTCCACGACATCCACCGGCAACATCAAGGACGGTGGTCTTGAAGGCACTCCACAACTCTTCAGGATTCCCCAAAACACCCAGCCCCCCCCCCCCAAATCCACACTCAGCCTGTTCACAAACTTCTCAGCAACCCTCTCATCCTTGAGCTTGCGAACGTCCAGCCGAGGATGGGATTGTCTCCATTCTCCCAGATTTAAGCTGCAACTTCAGAGTTGCTGCAACAAGCCTGTGATCGGTATTGTGGTCAGCAGGAGCACCAACCTAGAGGGCAGAGCAGTACTCCATCAGGCTGTGGATGAAAGCTTTGTATCTGGTCAGGAGCTCAGGTGGGCCATGGAAGGACTTTGCACTATCATGGAGTATTCCCATTCGGTGACTGGCTCTGGAGGCCATGTTGGAAATGTGGCTTTCCCAGGAAAGATCATGGCAGATAGTGAGATCCAGAAGCTTGAATAAAAGGACTTCTTCCAGAGGATTGTTGAGAAAGTGGATGGGGGATGGGGGGGTTACAACTGGTCCTTTCGGAGAGACATGGTGAGAGTGTGAGATTTGTCCGGATTGAAAGACATGTTCCATATGTTGGACCAGTTTGTGATTTTATCCAGATCTGCAGAGAGCAAAGAAGCTGCTGTTTGCCGATCTGAGGGATGACAGATGGTACTGCAGAGGGTGGAGTCGTCAGCAAAGAGATAAAGAGGATTTTCCAGAGAGTCGGAGAGATCATTGATGAAAACCAGAAAAAGAACAGGGCCCAGAACGCTGCCTTGAGCGACTCCAGACTTGACAGGAAGAGGGGATGAAAGAACTCCATTTAGGGCCACACGTTGGCTGCGACAGGAGAGGAAGCCTGCGAGCCATCATTCGAGATGGCCTTGGATACCGAGAGTTTGGTGAGCAGGGCAGGGCTCCAGACCGTGTCAAAAGCACGCGGTATGTCTCGGGATATGGCTCTGATTTCATGTCCGCATTGAGGACTTCCAACCATTGTTGGTTTTTTTTTTTAGTATGTTTTTCAGAATGGAGGGTTTTAGGGTGGCCGGTGTGCAATTCCTGCTCCCAACTTCCTAATAAAAAGTAACCCAACTGCAGGAGGACGTCCGCAGACACAGTTGGGCACTAGATATGGATGGCCGTTGGCAAATAAGGAGCTCTTCCGCCCTTTGACAGGTTTTGTTTTTAATCCTGCTGGGTGTCCATATCCAAACACCTTCCTCACCAGGAAATTTGGTGGGGGAGACGATTTCATCATGGACACCCGACCATCAAACAGATTAGTTCAGGTTTACATGGTACCTGTAGCAAGTCACATATCTGATCTGGCCTGACCTAACAATATAGCTTGCTTGGTAGCAGGTACATGGTTTGTTGAGGTCGTTTACGTTGTTGTGGGTTGGCAGGATGGTTTAGACCAGTGGTTTTCAAACATTTTTTAGTGGCGACCCAATTTCAGAACCTCTCCACATCGCGCGACCCAAAAGATTGAAAACCCAATTCATAATATACAAGATAAGATTTCATATGACACAAGAACATTTACTGTTTACGTTATTCACCATCGTCATGTTTTCATAGACGAGTAAACGGAGAATAGCCGACAGTATCCAAATAGTACAGTTGAATGTTTCAGAAGTTTTGTCTGAATGACATTTAGATATATCAGTGAGAAGGATGAGCCTGTTTTTCAGAAACCAACTTCTCTATTCGTGGAGAAGTAGATGACAATGCCAGGATCATATCATGCTCCATTTCTCGGCGATTTCTGTACTTTGATTTAATCACTACCATGGTGGAGAACGACTGCTCACAAAAGTATGATGAAGGATATGGCATGAGAACCTTAATGGCGCGCCGTGACAGGATCGGGTACGACGGCAGCATTTTGCACCAGAATGTCGACAACGAATTCGTCCGCGCAAGAGCCTGCACTCCTGAATCCTGCTGGAGCTGTACAAGCTCTTCCTGTGCTGTATCATCTTCATCAGCAATCGAGTCCAGTGGAGCCATGAAAGGGTCCCGAACCACAGAAAAGGACTGCACATCCAACTCGGGGAAATTGTGCTCGAACTGTTCAATGAGCGACTGAAGGTGACGTGCTATCTCCCCAGAAAGACTGTCGAGCTCAGTATCATCGTACTGTCAGCTCGTTAGATGCTCCACCAGATGGAGGAAAAGGCTGAAGCGCTTAACAGCTGCTTTGTCTGCCAGCAATTTTAGAGTCGCTAGAAATCCGCTCATTTTGTCGTGAAAAATCATGAGGTTGGCGTCTTTGCCTTGGAGGGAGCGGTTGAGGACATTGAGACGTTCAAAGATGTCAACAAGATAGCACAGTTCTGACAGCCAAGAGTCCGACTCAAGCAACGCTACCCATGCCGTTTTCCCTTGTGTGCGTAGGAACTCCTTCAGTTCATCTTTGAGCTCGTAAACGTGCAGGAGAAGGTTTCCTCAAGATAACCATCTGACTTGAGTGTAGAAGAGTAAATTCTTATGGTCAGCATCCATCTCCTGGCAGAATAGCCTGAATAACCTAGTGTTGACGGCGCTCAATTTGATGTGATTCACCATTTTTACGACTTCTGAGAGCACGCTCTGCAAGGTTTCTGGCAAAGTACGAGAGGCGAGCGCTTCTCGGTGAATCATGCAGTGTACCATGGAGGTCTGAGGAGCCACCTCAAGCAATTTAGCCTTGAATCCAGAACACACTCCTAACATTGCTGCCGCGCTGTCTGTTGTAGAACCGAGCAACTTTCCAAAGTCCAGATCATGGTCACGATAAAACTGCTCTAATTCCCCAAAAATGTCCTCGCCTTTGGTGGTGGCCTCCAATGGTTTGATGAGCAGAGGCTCATCGACAAAGTTATCAACCTTGATGAAGCGGACCCAGTCGATGAGTTGCGCGTACGATGCGATATCAGTGGACTCGTCCAACTGTATGGCGTTCCACGGCGATTCCTTGATCTTCTGTACGACCTGAGCCGTTACATCCAGACTCATATCTTCAATTCTGCGTTGGATGGTGTTGTCAGAGAGAGGTATAACTGCCAGTTTCTTCGCCACTTCCTCCCCAACCATTAGAGATACCATGTCCTTTGCACATGGCAGCACGAGTTCTTCCACAATGGAGTGAGGCTTTTTAGTCTTGGCAACATGGAGCGACAATCGATACGAGGCCTCTAATGCCCGAGAATTTGTCTGATGGCATGTACCCTCTCTGTCAAGACGCGTATTCTTGAGTGCAAGAAGTTTCCTCTCCAAGAACGCTCTCTCCTTATCCTGATAAGGCGCATGTTTTGTAGTCGAATTCCTCTGCAACTTATTTTGTTTCATAGACTCCGAAGAAAGCACTTCGAAACAAATCACACACTGAGGCCTCTGTGCCCCACTTTTATCCACCACGTAGTGAAATCCAAGGTCCAGAAATTTATCCTCGTAAGAAAGTTCTCGAGATTTGCTGGTGGCCGGTGCTGCCATCAGAAATAAGGTCTCGAGTCGTACGTGGAGACGTGAATAGACGTTAATGATAGAGTCAGAGTCTGAGAGGCCGTGGATCAAACCACTAATTTCCCGCCAAAATGAACCGCCCTTCAGCGAGCCCGCGCATCGCTGGATCCCATTCCAAGCGTCATGTTGCGCCGGTTCCCATACTTTGAACGAACCGTTTATATTACATCCTGTAAAAGTGAACACCGATCGAAAATAGACAATTTTTTCTCGCTGCAAGCGGACACCCGCTACCCCACGAAATTTTCTCAGCGACCCCACTTGGGGTCGTGCCCCCGGGTTTGAAAAACCAAGGCTTAGAGGTATGGATGGCCACACTTGCTCGCCTCTCAATTGTCTATCCTGGGTTCGAATCTCGGCCCAGCTATAAACGGTCATCCCAGTGTTTCATTGGCATGGCGACTCATCAACGTGTATGCCGTCCCACGGATGGACGTAAAATTGGACTTAGTTGGTGGAGGTTAAGGATGCCGTGGTGAACTTTGGGAAGAGTAAGCAAACTATCGCCGGCACCCTGAACAAATTTCAAATTCCTGCCCTCACCATTGCTGAGATGCCAATGGCAAATCACCCAGTATAACTCTTGCCAAGTAACTGCTTCGGCAGCACCTCGATACCGACCACACCGACGCTCTTTAACAGACTATGGTACATCAGAATCAAAATAATGTTGTTGTGCTGAACAGGCTCCACGTCCTTTATTCTCGGCACATCCAGGATGCAGGCTTCATCAATGTAGCGGGTAAGCTCAAGTTACCTTTGCGAGGAAGAACCTGTTCGGCCGTTTTTGTGATCACAGCGAATGGGTGGGAAAGTTTTGCGCATCAGGGGCACGATTCCCTGAGATGGTAAATCGGACCCCCGGGACTGTGCCACACATACAACGATCACGACAGCACGTAGTTGGGAACCTTGTATCCATCACCAAATGAAGGAGACCTTCGTACGAAATAATGCATGTGACGATGTGTTTGTTTCTTGGATGGTAACTGTGGTTTTGTGCGGCATCGAAAACAGTTGCTTAAACTTGGGTCGTTCTTGGACACATTTTTTTTAAGTTAATTGCACAATACAGCATTGCACTCATCTGTGGTTTATTGTCATCGCATGGTTGCGACACAAGCCGTGCTTTCTGGATGGATCGGTTTGTGACATATATTTTACAATCTCACCCTGTCATGACCGTCACAACCTTGTTAGTGTTGTTAACAGTGAGGTCGTCGTCCATGCCATGACGAGTCACGAACCTTTCCATGGCTCAGGATGAACCATGGACACGAATGAGGTCACCAGTCTCGTCGCAGTGTGCCGTTGGTTTGGGTAGAGTTTTAGCCAGGGTACGGGCACACACGGGCCTTCCATTGAGAAGGACACCACGGGATCTTCAACGCCCACCAATGCTTCTGATGGCCAGTGTACTCAAATCGAAACAACACGTACCTGCATGGGAAAAAAAGACAATCCGACAGTTTACATTCTGGTCGGGAATCGAACCCAGAATGCACAACTTAAAGGTGAGCACACTATACGTTTTCGTTGTCCTGCCGTTGCCCCAGCTTTGACGTGATGGATCATTTCTACCTGTACCTGCACCACCTCATTAAAAGTCTCATCTCCTGGTGAGCTAATTATTACAGGTAAACGCAAAGCACCAAGTTCGACCAGAGTACCGACACACAGCGTTTCCTTGCTTTGGAAAGATAGTGGAACATTTAACTTACACTACCTATTACCTAACACAATGCAGGTGTGCAGCCAGGTTGACATCACAATATCCAAAGGATGGTATAATCTGAGTGTAAGTGCCCCAACTCGAACGAACTAGGGTTCGAACCCGGACAAGAGCAAGTAAATTACGATGTTTGCATCATAAAAACTAAAGTGTGCAATAGGTGTTTGGATCCGTGTACACATTGCACACACACGACGACGTGGCTGGAGTTTGTCACTTCTTCCCTCCTCCATATCCATCCCATTAATATTATCCATTCCACGCCACCTTCAAATGTTTCCACCACTCCCACACATTCTCTCCCCTCCCCTACCCCTTTCCCCTACATCCCAAGTTGCCACCTACCCTTTTTCATGAATTTTTTTTTCCAATTTCTACCCTCACTTAATTCCCTTTATTCACCAATGGTGTGCCTTTGCACCTGCCTTTCTGTGGGCACAGCATTGGAGGCAGAACTCCTCTTATCTATTTAAGTTCGTCATATGTCGATCCGATGGACCATTCTCCACGACATCCATTGTGATGAGAATAGGTGTCATTGTGGCATGATCCTTGACATACAGAACCCGATTTTGTTTGAATCAGAAATATCAAATGTATATTTTACACGCAACTTGATGTTTCCCCCTGCAGTTGATCTGAGGTCGTTGTTTCCCCTATGAGCCACGACAGCAACATCAATAAGTAGTGCAGCATCAGTGTGTGTGTGTGTGTGTGTGTGTGTGTGTGTGTGTGTGTGTGTGTGTGTGTGTGTGTGTGTGTGTGTGTGTGTGTGTGTGTGTGTGTGTGTGTGCGTGTGTGCGCGCGTCGTCTGCTACCATTAGTTGGTACACGGTAAAGATCACACGGTGTCCATGAAGAGTCAGCGAATTATGGCCATCACCCTGAACAAATAAATTCCTGCACACTCAGTCGAGTATCCTGCGTTGGAGTGGTGACCTGAGCAGGATTCTAACCCAAGGCAGGAAACTTCTTCGGCAGAACTGACGCTCTGTGTTGACAGACACTGGACAACTCAGCAACTGGGCGAAAACTCTTGACCAGCCGAGATTTAATTGTCCACTGCATATTGAAGACCTAGGTCATCAACATGGTCTCTTTTGTTCTATTCAATGCAATCATTCGAAGTCATTGTACTCCAGTAAAATTTCAAGTTCCTCTCTCCATCTGAGCTTCAGCATCTTTGCTTGTGAACATATTTTTGTACGAGGGTCAAGGCTCATAAAGGAGATGAATGACAAAGGGCAGCAGGATCACAAACTACCATGAAAGGATGTGCTGGTGCGTTGGAAGGTTGACGATAATACCCTCTGTGTGATAATCTGCCTTGGAGGTCTCCACATTTTATTGGAAGAATAAGAATAATAAGAAGAATAAGAACACATTTGCTCTCGATGTTCAAGGTTCTGAAGAACAAAATGTGCTTCTTCTTATTCTTTATAAGGAGTGAGGTCCAATGGCACCACAATTCTGTCCTGCCTTGACAACGATACTCCTCCACTTCCCTCTGTCCTCAGACAACTCCCTCCACTCTGGATATCCATCCTTTTTGGATAGCCATCCTCACACAATCCTCCCATCTCAACTGCGGTCTACCTGTTTTCATCCCACCTTTCTCCCTCAACCTATCCGCTATCTTTTCCATTCTCTCTTCCCCCATCCGCACCAAGTGTCCAGCCCATCTCAGCCAGCATTTCACAAATGTCCCCGTCAAGCTCATTTGCACACCAATCCCCACCCTCAGTTCATCCATCCTCCTTCTATCCAGCCTCTTCACTCTCGCAATCCTCCTGATCCAGTTGTTCGAGCAAACCTCTGTGGTCTCTCCGTCAGTGCCACCATCTCTAGGCCATAAAGGTAGGCCGGCGTTACACACATCAGAACCTTCCCTTTCAATTTGCTTGATGTCTTTCTGTCTGCCATTACTCTGTCCACCCTCCTCCATGTATTCACACCCACCTGAATCCTCCGCACCTCTGCCTTAGACTTACCATCCCTGGCCACTGTTCCAGATACTCAAACGTATTTCTCTGCTTGATCTCCTTCCCCTCTAACCTGACATTCATTTCTTTTCTCTGCTGCCAAACACACATCACCTCAATCTTCCCCATACTCATCTTCAGCACATGCTTCCCAAATGCCTACTTCCACTCCCTCAGAACTTCCTGCATCTCCCGCCCACTCTCCACCACAACAGCCGGATCATCCGCATGCAGCATCCTCTCCATACTACCCCACAAGCTCACCTTCCTGCTTCCCAGCTCAATCACCATGATAAACCCGAGTGGGCTGAGAGTGCTTCCCTGCCTCAAACTGATGTTCACGCTTAACTCCTCAAACATCCCACAATTAACCAAAACTCTTCCCTCTGTTCCCTTGTACATCCATTCCACCAACCTAACTTCTGCTTCCAGCACTCCCGTCCATCTCAGTGTCGCCATCACCATCTCTCTCGGGACAGTGTTGGAGGCCTTCTCAAGGTCCACAAATCCCAATTCCATCTCACCTTGTACCTCCAATCTCTTCTCCACCAGCGACCTCAGCATGAACATCCCATCCGCCGTCCCCCTACACTTTCTAAACCCCCTGCTGATCTTCTCCAATCTCCATCTCCACACTCTTTCTTACCATTCTGTCCAGAATCCTCTCCAGCACCTTCATTACATGACTTCAAAGCATAATGCCCCTTTACTTTCCTGGATCTTGATCATTGCCCTTCCCCTTCCATGTCAGCACAAGTAACCCTATCCTCCAAAATTGAACCCTCTCTCACACATATATTCAACAGCCACTTCATCCAACTGACTCAAACTTCTCCCGCTATAATTATCATCTCCGTACACACCTCATCAATGTCTGGCGCTCTTCCCTTCTTGATCCTCTTCAATGCCATCCACACTTCCTTCTCTGTGATCTCCACCAAAGCCACGTTCCCTTCCACATAACATGGTAGCTCCAGCTCGCCGTTGCATCCTTCCCGGTTCAACAGCTCTTTGAAATACCCTTCCCACACCCTCAATACTTCCGCCCTCTCTTGCACGAGCCTCCCACCACCATCCTCAACGGATGTGGTCCTTACAACCCCCAATCATGTCCTTACAACCTTCATCCCTGTCACAAGCCAATTTATCATCTTTCTCCCACCATCCTCTTCCAACTTGTTGTCCACCTCCTCTTCCATATCATTCCCAGCCTTATCCACAGCTCTCCTTGCTGCTTTCTTCTTCTGCCCATACAGGGGCAGCAACTCTACATCCGGCTGCCTCCCCCTCTCCTTGATCTTCTCTATCCTCTTCCAAATATTCCTTTCACCAACTGCCTTCGCTATCTCCTCCGTCCACCACTCCAGGTTTCCTATTCCTCGACGATGCACACTTTTCCTGATGGTCTTCCACACATAACTCCGGCAATTCCCCCTAAACCCTTCTCCATACTTCTTACACGACGCCTCCAAACCTTCAGCTTCTTCACTTGGTTCCCATACCTTGCCCTCACCCTGTTCTGTGCTGCAACCTCGAAATCGGTTCAACGCAGTGGAAACCAAGCAAGGCCTAAGTATGGCGTTTAGCGTAGGAAGGAAATGGTGTGGGCGTACTCCGTACACACTCGTACAGTGATGTTGAGGACACATTTGGGGTGTGCCAAGGCAAGTGTGAAATGTAACGCGTGAATGGAGGAGACAACACAAGGCAAATGTTTTTAGGAAGACCCTGGTACCAAGAAGCTATAAATGGTGGAATTTCAGAAACTGCTGCTGCTCATATAAAAGGTAACACAGGAGAAGGCCGTCTCACGGCTGTGGCATGTCCGGTCTGCAGCATAAATGCAGATGGGTCAACCGGCTTTGGGAGGTCTTCCAGAGAAATTGCAGCGTGCTCCGTGATGCAGCCCCCCTCCCACCCACTACGGGTACTGACCCAGGACGGTAGTTTTGAGTCGGATTCGGCTCCACGTCGGAACGACAAGTTCGTAGACGAGCACATGACCGTAGCCGTGTCGACCCTTGTCGATGAGAAGCTCCTTTTTTTTGGCAGAATTGGTTGATATTACAACACCCAGTGGACCGTGGTCTCTCGAGTTGAACGTACTAAAGCCGAATCGTTTCGTTTCCCCACACACGACCCGGTCGTGCGCTACCCCTACTACTCAAGCATGACGATTTAAAGGCAGGATTCACTTATCGATGACACCGGCCCACAAGGTCGATCCACCTGCTTTGCGACAAAGACCCGTCCCGAGGAGAGCGTGCTCCGTGGTGCTGCACCGATGACCACTGAACCTTGGAAGATCCAACCCGAGGCAAAAGCACCTAAACACCGGGTCTCCACTCTACACCACGAGGTCGGTCTGAACTCTTACCATGCGTCCCAACTTCATGACCCCGCACATTGAAATGTCCAACAAACGTGTCCATTTTACTTCGTTCAGTTGTCATTTCAAGGAAGCGAGTGATCACATAATTAAATATCCCAATGTTCCCCCCGGTGTTCCCGATCACTCCCTCCTGCCCTGTTCCCTCCCTGTGAAAAAACAATCAGGGCGGAGGAGGAGGAGGGGGAGGAGCGAGAGGATCGTCGTCGCGTTCCACTCGCTCGAGCCAAGGGAAACGAAGGGGGAAACACGAGGAGTGTTCGTCGCGCTCTCGCGTTCGCAAAGCAACTTTGGAGTCGTGTGGTTGTGGACTTGTGGTACCGCGGCGCGAGTGTGACCAAGTCGAGCGGTTTCTCGGGCCGTGCATGAGAGGGAGCGAGTGAGCGGGACGGGGAGGGAGGGATGGGGGAGAGAGGGATCTGAGAGGACGGTCGGGCGAACGTTGCCTGTTTCGAGTAGAGTGGTGGAGTTACGACGAGAGCCTCAACAATGGGCTGTACAATGAGTGCCGAGGACAAGGCGGCGGTCGAGAGGTCCAAAATGATCGACCGCAACCTGAAGGAGGACGGCGAGAAGGCGGCCAGGGAGGTGAAGCTCCTTTTACTCGGTGAGTTCGAGCTTCGCGTTCCTTGTGGACGAGGCGCTCAAATCTTTATATCTGTGGAAACCGGATTCCGTCGGTCACGTCGTGGACGCTCGCAGCGATTTGTACCGAAGCCTGTCCTTTGGGAGTCGAGTTTTTTGCGCTCTCTCTCTTTCTTTCTTTCAACGGGTCATTAAGTAATATTGGCGCCTCCTCCATGAACTATGTAGTTTCTTGTTCGTGCAGGACGAGTCCGGATCCGGCTGTTTGCTCCATGCCTTGTTTTGCCGGCACGCCCATCACTCTATTGCCGTCTCTGTGGTCGTCGCTGGAAAAGTGGGAGGAGCTTAGGGCAGTTTGCGGAGAGGAAGGGGGAGGGGGAGGGCCTGGCGTCCGTTGGTCGTTTTTTTTTTGGTTTAAAGTTTGTGCTTAGAAGGTTCAAGGGACTTTCACACAGGATATGGCCGTTTGGGCCATCATGCCTCAGGCGCACTACTTTAGCAATGACACCAACCTTGGACCTTACACGACATCAATTCACGATCTCATCAGTTTACTTAATTTCACTGGGTGGAGGAGGAGACGTGTGTGAAGAAGAACAGCACATGGTATTTTACATACAGTACAATATATATATATATATATATATATATATATATATATATATATATATATATATATATAATATATCGAATGTATTGAGCGTGGCTCCCCGATCTTCAATGGACGTAAAGTCCTGTGCAAGTGCACACCACATCCATTGGAGATCTTTACGTCCATTGGAGATTGGGGAAGCGCTTGTCACGCATCCCATCTTCATGGTACCACGCTCCATCCATTTTGATTTATCTGCCAATTGCACCACTTGTCTTCTGGTTGATTGGTTTGTATTGGCGGAAACAATCATCGGGGTGGCAAACAAACGGTTGTTCTTTGTGGATTATGCAGTTTTACCGTGTGAGACATACTGTAATCCGTGGCTGATGCTCACCATTGCAGCCAGGAGGTATGAGTGATGTTTCTGTATATGTATATATATATATATATATATATATATATATATATATATATATATACATATATATATATATATATACATATATATATATACATATATATATATACATATATATATATATACATATATATATACATATACATATATATACATATATATATACATATACATATATATACATATATATATATATACATATATACATATATACATATATACATATATATATACATATATATATATATATATATACGTATATATATATATAGTAGTCGCTAGAGTACACTTATTTTTACTTTTTCCGTCTGTCTGTATGTTTGTATTTTTGTATGTTGGGTGGTCGCAAGAGTACCCTTATTTTCACTTTTCCATTTGTGTGTTTGTATGTTTGTTGGATTGTTTGTATGTAATGGACAGCTCTGGAGGCCAGAGGAGTCGACCAATTTTGATGAAACTTGACAGGTAGGTTCATACCAGGATCTAGTTCTATGCTTTTGAGCAGCGTTGCTATGGACACCACCGTTGCCTAGCAACAGGACTTTGAAATTTTTGAAAAATCCTAAAAAAAAAAATTTTTTTTTTCAAAAATCGGCTTCCAGACTTTTATGCGCACTATAATCAACCTCTTTGTCAAAAAATTTCAGCCCGATCCGTCAAAAACTATGACTAGTATGCAATTATATAGCGACCACCCATGTCGCCTTCCGGCTTGTTGGGTGGTCGCGATAGTACCCTTATTTTCACTTTTTCCGTCTGTCTGTGTCTGTTTGTTTGTAATGGACAGCTCTGGAGGCCAGAGTCAACCGATTTCGATGAAACTTGACAGGTAGGTTCATACCAGAATCTAGTTCTATGCTTTTGAGCACCGTTGCTAGCAACGGTACCTTGAAATTTTTGAAAAATCATAAAAAAAAATTTTTTTTCGAAAATCAAAAATCGGCTTCCAGGCTTTTATGCACATTATAATCAACCTCTTTGTCAAAAAATTTCAGCCAGATCCGTCAAAAACTATGACTAGTATGCAATTATGTAGCGACCACCCATGTCGCCTACCGATTTGTGTATATGTATATGCATATGGAAATGTATCACAGTATGGCCTAGATGCAGGTTTATAGTCGGATACATACTCGCTTCTGAGCTGTCCTGCCTGTGTATCCATCCCAACCCGGATATAAACTGTCATCCTGGTGTGTCACTGGCAGGGTTCATCAATGTGTGTGCCATGGACGTTTAACTGGACATACCGTCTGTTCAGGATTAGTTTGTTGACATCAAAGATCCCACAGTGTCCTTCGTGAAGAGTAGGCGAGCTATCACCGACATCATGGCCAAATTCCAAATTCCTTCTGTGACTTTCTGTGTCAGAGTGGTGACCTGTCCAGGGTTGTAACTCTATCCGAGAAACTGCTTCGGCAGCACCGACGCTTTGCATAGAGCTTTGTACATGATGATAGAGTATATTGAAATCAAATTCTTACGCATTAATTTGATTTCATAATTGAGGGTTTCATTGAAACTAAATTCCTCTTAGCCAAACAGTACTTATATGTGAGATTGTAGGTCAGGGATGGATCTAACATTTCAGGATGGTTGTTGGAGGGTGAGGAAGTGGGGGAAGCATTCAACCCAAATCTGTGCAAAGTCGCAAAACCATCTGGAGGGTTCAGGGGGCTTCACCGTTGAGCTATCTCAGAAAATAATACCTGGTGTAACCTGGACTCGAAGTCATCTTTATATATTTGCCAATACAGTAATTCAATTTTACTTGAGTAATAACGTCAGACACTCAAAACATCAATTTTCCGAGGAACAAATACATTAACCTTGTGGAACATCATCACTCGTCCATAAAGCTGCATTGTGCACCGCCGCAGAGACTCGTACACTGTGTCCCTCACATTTTATGTGCATGTTTGGAAACGTTTAATAATGATTGATTGGCAGCACAGCCTTCCGGGGTGGTTCTGAGTAAAGTTCTGAATCACAACCGTTGGGGTCCAAAAGAAGGTCCTCACGGTTATTCGCTGCCCCGAGGGTCAGGTCCAGCTCAGAGCTCTTCTCTCATGGTGGATCTCATGTCGGCTTACAACCCACACTGGGCAGAAAAGGATTTCTCAGCTTCACAGCTTCTAGTGGGGGAGCTGCAGCCGAACATCAGTTGTTTTCACCTTTGGAAATTTATCTCCGTCAGCTTGTGTCAGACAATAAATCAGATGTTGGGACCTATCTGTACTCTGTGCTGCAACTCCATACGAATATTCCAGACTCGTGCTGAAGGGAGATCAGCTCCCAGAACTGCCACTCATGTGTCAGTTCTTCTAATGACAGGGCCTGCACAGGTCACAAGCACATCAAGAGAAATCATTAGGGTGGACCACATGTTTCTATTATCTATTTGGTAGCACAAATATATCTCTCATTCAGCAGAGTCAACTTGGATTCCCACACTCCTCTTGCAGTACATTCTTGGCCCAAACCAGTCACAGGTTTTTACACACCAGTGGTATAGGGAGGAGCATTCAGGTATTCCAACACCAACAGCAATTGCCTTTCCCTCCTTGAAGCGCTTTTCCCAGACCTTATCCACATTTCGTCTCATGAAGTATACTTCACTGATGACTCACTTTCACATCTTGAACATGACCTGGTGTATCTGTAAAATTATTTTGAATGTGGATTTTCTCTAACAGATACATTTAATCACTGCAAACGCATGTGCATAAACATTTATCCTCCCAGAGGTGTTTGCCAATTAACTGGGGTCCAGTAAAATTACTTATGACCATTTTCTTATTCTTGGTCCTTGGTGCTGTTGAGAAGGTCGGAGTCACATGGTCTTCGCTCAGTATTGCTATTGGCCTCCTCTAATGTCATTCCTTCCATTCAGGCAAAGTACTCTGAAAACAAGTGCCATTTACCTTGTTTTGAAGCCATAAAGTGCCATTCAAAACAGGTTGTGTAGCAAACTGGTTTGGTTGGCTGTGAGACCCACTTCGAGGTAGAAATTTTCCATGAAGTAAGACTCTTGTTTTGGTTTATAAAAATATAAATTATGCCTTACGCTATAGTATTGGAAGCAATTATTGAAACAGTAAAAATTGGATATAAAATACAAATAACATGTGATAGAATCGTATCTCATTTGTACAAATGTTCCATTGTACATTCATGTGTTGATTTTGTAAACTGTGATTGATTGCCAGGTGAACAATGAGAAAGTGCCACGCCTGCAGAAGGACTATAAAAGTATAGGTGGTGATATCATTCCAGTGTAATGAATGTGCAGCTAATACAATCACTTTCTGGAAGGAATTATCATGTGACAAGCATATATAGGGAATGGGAGTGGCAAAGTCAGCAAATATTTTTTTGGTAGCTCCACGTCCATTGAGAAACACTTTGCACTAATGTGTATCTTACTGTTCTTGAAGATATGTTAACACCTGGACTCTCAACAAGGTTATTCATATGATCTGTTCTGGAACATCATCTATCTGGAGAAAACATTCCCTGAGTTAATTCATATCCTTAAAGGTACCACTTTGGATATCCTCCACAGTACCATTTTCACATATCCTCCACAGTACTAGTTTCATATATCCTCCACAGTACTAGTTTCACATATCCTCCACAGTACTTGTTTCATATATCCTCCACAGTACCAGTTTCACATATCCTCCACAGTACTAGTTTCGCATATCCTCCACAGTACCAGTTTCACAGATCCTCCACAGTACTAGTTTCACATATCCTCCACAGTACCACTTTTGCAAATCATCCACAGTACCAGTTTCACATATCCTCCGCAGTACCAGTTTTGCATATCCTCCACAGTACCAGTTTTGCATAACATCCACAGTACCAGTTTTGCCTATCCTCTCACAATACCAGTTTTGCCTATCCTCCACAGTATCAGTTTCACATATCCTCCACAGTATCAGTTTCACATATCCTCCACAGTATCAGTTTCACATATCCTCCACAGTATCAGTTTCACATATCCTCCACAGTATCAGTTTCACATATCCTCCACAGTATCAGTTTCACATATCCTCCACAGTTCCAGTTTTGCATGTCCTCCTCAGTGTTAGTTTCACATATCCTCCAAAATACCAGTTTTGCATATCCTCCACAAGTACCAGTTTCACATATCCTCTCCAGTGCCAGTTTTGCATGTCCTCCTCAGTATTAGTTTCACATATCCTCCACAAGTACCAGTTTCACATGTCCTCCACAGTTCCAGTTTTGCATGTCCTCTTCAGTATTAGTTTCACATATCCTCCAAGATACCAGTTTTGCATATCCTCCACAAGTACTAGTTTCACATATCCTCAAAAGTACCAGTTTTGCATTTCCTCCACAGTACCATTTTCACATATCCTCCACAGTACTAGTTTCACATATCCTCCAAAGTACCAGTTTTGCATTTCTTCCAGAGTACTAGTTTCACATATCCTCCACAGTACTAGTTTCACATATCCTCCACAGTACCAGTTTTGCAAATCCTCCACAGTACCATTTTCACATATTCTCCACAGTAACTTCTTTCACACATCCTCCAAGGCACCAGTTCTGCATGTCCTCCACAGTACTTGTTTCACATATCATGCACAGTACCAGTTTCACATATCCTCCACAAGTACTAGTTTCACATATCCTCCACAGTACTAGTTTCACATATCCTCCACAGTACCAGTTTTGCATTTCCTCCACAGTACCATTTTCACATATCCTCCACAGTACCAGTTTCACATGTCCTCCACAGTTCCAGTTTTGCATGTCCTCCTCAATATTAGTTTCACATGTCCTCCAAGATACCAATTTTGTATATCCTCCACAAGTACCAGTTTCACATATCCTCTACAGTACCAGTTTTGTACACCCTCTACAGTGCCAGTTCTGTACACCCTCTACAGTACCAGTTTTGTACACCCTCTAAAGTGCCAGTTTTGTACACCCTCTACAGTACCAGTTTTGTGCACCCTCTACAGTGCCAGTTTTGTACACCCTCTAAAGTGCCAGTTTTGTACACCCTCTACAGTACCAGTTTTGTACACCATCTACAGTGCCAGTTTTGTACACCCTCTACAGTACCAGTTTTGTACACCATCTACAGTGCCAGTTTTGTACACCCTCTACAGTACCAGTTTTGTACACCATCTAAAGTGCCAGTTTTGTGCACCCTCTACAGTACCAGTTTTGTACACCCTCTAAAGTGCCAGTTTTGTACACCCTCTACAGTACCAGTTTTGTACACCATCTACAGTGCCATTTTTGTACACCCTTTACAGTACCAGTTTTGTACACCATCTACAGTGCCAGTTTTGTACACCCTCTACAGTACCAGTTTTGTACACCATCTACAGTACCAGTTTTGTACACCCTCAAAAGTGCCAGTTTTGTACACCCTCTACAGTACCAGTTTTGTACACCCTCTACAGTACCAGTTTTGTACACCCTCTACAGTACCAGTTTTGTACACCCTCTACAGTACCAGTTTTGTACACCATCTACAGTGCCAGTTTTGTACACCATCTACAGTACCAGTTTTGTACACCCTCTACAGTGCCAGTTTTGTACACCCTCTGCAGTGCCAGTTTTGTACACCCTCTGCAGTACCAGTTTTGTACACCATCTACAGTGCCAGTTTTGTACACCATCTATAGTACCAGTTTTGTACACCCTCTACAGTGCCAGTTTTGTACACCCTCTACAGTGCCAGTTTTGTACACCCTCTACAGTACCAGTTTTGTACACCATCTACAGTGCCAGTTTTGTACACCCTCTACAGTACCAGTTTTGTACACCCTCTACAGTACCAGTTTTGTACACCCTCTAAAGTGCCAGTTTTGTACACCCTCTACAGTACCAGTTTTGTGCACCCTCTAAAGTGCCAGTTTTGTACACCCTCTACAGTACCAGTTTTGTGCACCATCTACAGTGCCAGTTTTGTACACCCTCTAAAGTGCCAGTTTTGTACACCCTCTAAAGTGCCAGTTTTGTACACCCTATACAGTACCATTTTTGTGCACCCTCTACAGTACCAGTTTTGTACACCCTCTACAGTACCATTTTTGTACACCATCTACAGTGCCAGTTTTGTACACCATCTACTGTACCAGTTTTGTACACCCTCTAAAGTGCCAGTTTTGTACACCCTCTACAGTACCAGTTTTGTGCACCCTCTACAGTACCAGTTTTGTACACCATCTGCAGTGCCAGTTTTGTACACCCTCTACAGTACCAGTTTTGTACTCCCTCTAAAGTGCCAGTTTTGTACACCCTCTAAAGTGCCAGTTTTGTACACCCTCTACAGTACCATTTTTGTGCACCCTCTACAGTACCAGTTTTGTACACCCTCTACAGTACCATTTTTGTACACCATCTACAGTGCCAGTTTTGTACACCCTCTACAGTACCAGTTTTGTACACCATCTACAGTGCCAGTTTTGTACACCCTCTACAGTACCAGTTTTGTACACCCTCTAAAGTGCCAGTTTTGTACACCCTCTACAGTACCAGTTTTGTACACCCTCTACAGTGCCAGTTTTGTACACCCTCTACAGTACCAGTTTTGTACACCATCTACAGTGCCAGTTTTGTACACCCTCTAAAGTGCCAGTTTTGTACACCCTCAAAAGTGCCAGTTTTGTACACCCTCTACAGTACCAGTTTTGTACACCCTCTACAGTACCATTTTTGTACACCATCTACAGTGCCAGTTTTGTACACCCTCTACAGTACCAGTTTTGTACACCATCTACAGTGCCAGTTTTGTACACCCTCTACAGTACCAGTTTTGTACACCCTCTAAAGTGCCAGTTTTGTACACCCTCTACAGTACCAGTTTTGTACACCCTCTACAGTACCAGTTTTGTACACCCTCTAAAGTGCCAGTTTTGTACACCCTCTAAAGTGCCAGTTTTGTACACCCTCTACAGTACCAGTTTTGTACACCCTCTACAGTACCAGTTTTGTACACCCTCCACAGTGCCAGTTTTGTACACCCTCCACAGTGCCAGTTTTGTACACCCTCCACAGTGCCAGATTTGTACACCCTCCACAGTGCCAGTTTTGCATCTCCACCACAGTACTGGTTTTGCTTATCGTCCTCAGAATCTTCCATACAGCTCGTCATGAAACATGGAGTCGGGCTGCAATCTGCCCATGGAGTCGCCTTCATTAGCTAATGCCTAACACTTTGGTTTGTGTACACTTGTCACGTGATATTTCCTTCTCAGGAGCCATGGTATCTACCACACCACAACGATATCACCACGTATGGTGTTTCTGCAGGTGTGGTGCTTTCAAATTACTGGGGTGACAATAAATCACAGTGTACGAACTCATCACGTGACTACTACGTAACATTTCACTTGTGCCCATGAGATGCGACTCCATCACGTTTCATTTGCATGTTCTACCAAGTTTTTATCCTGTTTCCATAATTTATTTCCAACACTGTTTTCAATGCAGTATTTACTCTTACAAAACAATTGAAGCCTCACAAACATATATATATATATATATATATATATATATATATATATATATATATATATATATATATATATATATATATATATATATATATATATATATATATATATATATATTTTACTTGCAAAGTTCTGACCCATTCTTTATATTGCAAGTGCCATGACATTTGAGAGGCCAAATCTTTTTGTTTTATGAGTCTGAGGCTCGTGTAAACGACTTTGAACACAGAGTTGATTTTGAGCTCAGGTTTTGTGCTTTTTACCTTGTCTGGAAACCAAGCAGAGCGTGCACGAACATTTCATGAAAGGAAGGCATGGATCCCCAGTATAAGTTGATCTTGGCTCATATCACTGTGGCCTGGTCTGTTTTGACTTTCCGATCTCTGAGCATGTACTGCTTGATATTGTCACGAGAATTGTATGGAGAATAAAATGTATTGTCTGTTGATTGTCGCCCAATGCCCATGCGATTCATGTTAAAGTACACTGACGTTCTTTGTCTGGTATGGTCGCACCCACCAGTTTTAGACGGAAACAAGAATTTGAAACAAAAGTGTCAGGAATGAAAAGTCAGGATGAAGGAGGTTTTTTTTATTCAGGGAGGGTGCTTGTCAGTGGATCATTGAACGAGAATTAAAATGGTGGGTTTCGTTGTTTGCAGCAAGGGAATGACTTTCTTGAGACTGGATTTACTTTTTTCTTCCCAATCTGAGCACGTAGCTCACGATGCTGACATCTCAGGTTGAAATCCCATCGACTGTGTCGATTTTTCCATTTTTTTTTCCAATGTCCTAATTGATACGACGGTACGCTGATGCGCATCTGGTACACGTCACGAGCTCCTCGAGTCTTCGACGAAGGCGATTGAGTGGATCATAAAATAAGTAAAACATGATAAATATTTTCATTACAGCTATGAATAACGACAAAAAATATTCCTTTACTTTGAAGAAGTGCTGAAATATTTAAACGTTTCAATTTATTTTCCGTATAAACACAAATAGAGTAAACCATCGCACATCTCATTTGTCGGTGCTTCTTCATATCTCGCTTAAATCATTCTAGGTCTCTCCAATTCCATATCCGTTGTACAAATTCATGGTTTGACAGCACTACTATACCTAGAAAGGTCTCTTTTTTTATTATCACAGACAGATTTGTTTTTATAGCTGTTATTTATATATCTACAAAACCCCTTCACATGTACTTCCAGTGACTCTTCTCCCACGACAGAGCTCCCCTTTGTTTACATGAAGACTCCCATTTATGGAACCCCTGCATACATAAAACCCACTTAATGAATGCCCTATAAAATGTAGACCCTATTGCTCATTCTTTCACTCATACTGCCCCATGAACCTTTTCTTAATCACTTTGCTCGAACGCCATGTGCATTGAACGTGCTCGATAAAGCCACACTTGTACCTGGACCAACTTCTTTCAACACACATGGTTATATCAAACAGATAGAGATGTTTCCACAATAAACCTTGCATGCAGAACCTGTTTCGAATAGCAATGTTATGGACGAGTAGTTTTATTTTGCAATCACTGAAGTTTTCTTTGCCATGATGAGTGAATGTAATCTTGATTCTTTGTTTTCATTGCGACCGTTTATGTTTCTGGGGGAAGTGGTCGAGTAAGTTGGGGAAAAGAGTGCACCTCCACGCTCGCTCCTTCCTTTATACGAAGATGCTCCTCTGTCCTTCGCTGAGCATTTCTCATTTGAAATTGCTCACCATACCACGAGGCCAAAGAGCCCTCTGGCGTCGACGTTCAGGATACTGAACATGTAACCAGTTCCAATGAGGTTGTAGAAGGGAGAGTCTTGCACCAATAATCGGGGGGGGGGCGTTGGAGGAGGGTCATCTTGTCCTACCTTGCTCCAATCCAAACAACAGCAACAACAGAGCTACCAAACCAATTTAGCTACCTCTTATCCTACCTGTGATTGTGCAAATTGATTTAAACTTTCCAGCATTGAGACGTTTGGAACACACAAGTGCGTTATTGTGTGAAACGTTAAATACACTTTTCTCGAGTGGTATCAATGTTTTTACAGTTTGCATTTTAGGCACAAAACCTGGCGTGCAGCCTCCTGAAAGGGACGATTATTTTGGGCAGTTAACGGCTTTCGAAGCAAACTATTTTTGCAAATGCGATCCAGGTACGTTGTGCGCCGTAAATTCGATGGATGTAACATTTTCCATTCATCCCTCGAGCTTCGGAGAATGAATCGTGAGCGACTTCTCTGGGCAACGGTTACTATTCAGAGTCCAGTGAAGGAATCAGACGAGCTTAATTCATCGACGTGTCCTCCCTCCCCTCTGCCCTTGTTGAAGGCTCATAATGGTTGGCAATGGTACGAGGGAACCATGCCGCCACATAGTGATAAATACATTCGTCGATGCTTTTGACCTCCTGGAAGCACGTTGATGTGTCGGGACACACTTTTAACCATGGATATTTCAAACACTAATTTGTATGCACATGAATTGCTGTTATTTCTCATAAAATGCAGCAGTTTGAAAAAAAATACACTTGATGTGTTTATGCCATGGCTAGTTTGCCACCAGGGTTTGATGTTTTGTCATGAAAACACATTCAATAATTGCAACAAAGTATAACAGAATAAAGTTCCCATATTTTCATCATCATCACCATCACCACCACCACCACTATCACCATCACGTTTTCTGTTCACAGTAGGATAAAGGTCTCCTTCCACTCACGTTGGTGAACATTGGTTTATTCACCATGCTTGCCAAGTGTGAGTTAGTGCACAAGTTTGTAATCTCTTCATTGCTGGCGATAACCATCCCAACATTTTGCAAAAGACACCATGGGATCTTTATCATCCACTAATGACCAATGCTGGAAGATGGGTCCTCCTGCCTCAGGTCCTTCTGAAGGGCAGGGCATACATTGATGCCTCGTCCTTCATTCGAAACCCCGGGACGGCAGTTTATAGCTCGGATGAGAACGGAACTCAGGCTCGGGAGATCAGACGTGAGTGTGCATACCTCTCGGCTACCTTAGTCGGCCCTTTGCTGTGTTACTTGGATGATAATATTTAGCCGAGATTTCTGATTATGTACCGGTATGTGCGGAAATTGTAACAGGGATGTATTGCGAATTTGGTAAATTAGTTCCCAATTTTTGATTAACGAATGTCGGATTTCCTTTTGGAGGATTACATGTCATGGAGCCATGATACAGGGTTTGAGATTCAGGGAGGGGGGAGGGGGGTGGTGTGGAGAGGGGGGTTGTGTGGGGAAACGCCATTTCGACGGCAGGGGTGGTCACGTAGCAATTTTCCTGGGTCGCAGTGTTTTCACTGGCCCACTCCAAGTCGAAAGGAGTCCTGAATTTATCCATTTTCTCTCTCCACTTTTGCTGTTTACCTTATGGGCGAAGGTTGTTCTTGTTAAGATGGGTTTTATTTTGCTGCTGTCACTGGTTAAACGACCCTTTTGATGCGCCGTAGATCTCAGTCTCACTAAATCGGTCTATCCTCGAACATGTGATGCGATTCTTCTTTGGGGAAACTTTGAGAAAATGATTACATTGAACAAAAACGACACCACAAATTTATTAAGTTCCACACAATTATCACTAGGTAAAAACGACCTGCGTTATGAGCTGCTGCTGTCAGTAATGCAATTTCATGGAATTAAGTAAATACGGTACATAGATTCTAATAGGAAGGCACACAAGCCTCTTATCTCCGTTTTACGGTATAGCTGCACCTCTTACTTGAGCCGATAACGTGGCACATGGCGGTGCCGTTGATAACCTTCATGATTTACACACGTTGTCGATTGCGTCGATGATGTGAGAAATTCACAAAACATGGGCACAATGGTTAAGAAAAATCATTCAACCAAGGGGAACCCGTAGGCCATTCGACCCGCGATATATACTTACTGTGCTTGGTCTCGCGGACCTCAGGATATCTTGTATCCTGCCATATTGTCCAGGAAGAAAGTCAACTCTATCCTAAGCCACATCGGGAGTTCGTGAATTGCCCTGGGGTACCGGTGCACCAGATAAAAAAAACCATTCTCCCTGTCTACTTCATAGCCCTGCCTTCAGGCTTTCTCTCTGTCTGCTTTGTACTCTGGTTTGGTCTGGGCTGGCCTGATTATACTCACCATTACTCGAAAAGCTCCAACCATAACTCTAACCTTGGTAACACGAAACCTTCCCCTAACCCAAATCTGGACCTGGAAAGGGTGAGGAGGGACGAGACAGGGGTTGGTGAGTGGGCGGGGGTTGATTGCATATTATCACTTGCCCCAGGCCAACCCTCGAGGTATAAAAATGGCCTGGCACATTGAAATGTGTGTAACACATTGTTTTGGGTGCTACCCCTTGTTTTCTCCGACTACATACCCAGATTTTTTCCAATGGGGTAGCCCAGACTATAATGTAAACTTGTAAAAGTATAAGGCATACCCTTTCTGATATGTGTCATGGCTTTCCTAATATTTTAAAAAATACACTGGACAGGACAAAAATTAGTGCATGTGCTTTTTGGCATGCTCCATAATGCAGCGCCCACAATGGCACTGCACCAGACGGGTCTCAATTCAGACCCAGACAATTTTAATTATCATTACCCTAAATCTATCACTTCATTCCGTTAAGTCTGGCAAGTGTCTTCTGTGATTGCCGACTTGCATCCTCTCAAAATACTGACTCCTGGAACATACTCTGTTACAGAGCGTTGGATCTGCTGAGGCAGTTTGTTGACCAGGGGGTCATGGGCCATTTGTCATCCCTCTCCCAACAGCATTTAGGGCAGGAATTTGGGATTTGTTCATTGCGTCGGTGATATCTCCCCTACTCTTCGTGAGGGACTGTGGGGGATAACTCGCTCACTGTGGGCGATAGCTCTCCTCCTCCCGGTTCTTTAATGTCCACCAACTAATGTCGGTGGACAGGACACCTAGTTCAACGTCTATCCGAGGGACGGCACATACATTGATGAATCAACCTGCCTGTGAAACTTCGGGATGACAGTTTATAGCTGGGTCGGGATTCAAACCCAGGTAAGACAGCTTAGAAGCGAGTGTGCGTAACCCCAGGCCATCCTGCTGGCCCTCCTCTCAAAATAACATGTCGCAAATTAGAATGCAAATCCAATATAAATCTCTGTCCGTCACTTGCTAACCACCTGACATTCTAAACAACCACAGTCCATGACTGTCAGTATTCATTAGTGTTGGTGTTCTCCAAGGTTTTGTTCTTCGTCCACTCTTATTTTCTCTTTATCTGCACGCACTTGGTACGATTTTACAGAATTTTAATATCGCCTTTCCTCGTTATGCTGATCATACCCAGATCTACCCGTCCATTGAACCTGATGATGTGCTCTCTTCTGCAACTCTCAATTCCTGGCTGTCTGCAATTCAAACATGGATGTTCATAAACTTTCTCACATTAAATGCTGTTAAACCTTGGTCCCTCAGCTATCCTTCAAAAAGTTTCAGTCCCAGCTAGGGTTGACTCAGCCAGCTGTCATCCTTCCGAGGTCGGCAAAATGAGTACTAGCTTACTGGGAACAAGGGGGCACTGAATCAGTAGCACACCTGGGCTCCCAGCATTGATGCGACCAGCAGCCATACGCTGCGAACAAACTAAAAAGAAATCCCATATACAGGTGGTGAAACTTAATGATCACGATCTGATCTCTCCTTCCACGGTTTCCAATCTTGGTGTCATTATGGATCCATAAATTCCCGATCCTCCATACGTTGATAATACTATAAATGTACTTTCTTCCATCCGCATGATATTGCCCACAATCATCTGCTTGTGTTTAAATCGGAGGATTACTGAAACCTTGGTTCATACCTGGTTCATAAAATGGTCCCTGACTATATTTGTGACCTAATCACATGTTATCCCACTGAATGAAATCTGCGGTTTAACAATGTGCATCTCCAGGTAATTCCTCGCATGAACATGAAGTCTTTTGGCGATCGATCATTCTTCAGATGCCCTCAACCGCGGCATTCTTTGTCTTTTTAAAATTCTCACAGCCTTCTCATTTACAGTTTATAAAAAAAAAAACCCTCCGAAAACACCATCTTTTCACAATTGCCTTTTGGCACTTTGAGATTTTGATTCAACACAAGAGGTGTGATCATCAGGAATTAATTGGTTGATCGATTGCAGTTTTATTAGTCATATCCAATTCATCTGTCCTGCTAGTCTGTTCACACATGCCATTTCAAACTGGAAGGGTACTCGATAGAGCGCATACCTCCACCACGCAATGCCTTATTCACGAGAACATATCAGGCCCAATAGATTTTTGAAATATCATGTAAAATATCGTTTTTGGCTCAATCTCTTGATGGTGAAGAATCCCTTTAAAAATTAAATACTTCTCGTATCCAGATCCAGATCCGGATCTTCACCAAAATTGAATCAATTTGTCCTTGCCACACACACCCAACGAGTCCACAAAGTTTCGTCCAAATCTGTCCATAACTTTTTGAGATATTGTGCTATATATAGTTTTTGGCCCGATCTCTCAATGGTGTAGAATCGCTTGAAAAATCAAATAATTCTCGTATCCAAATTCGGATCCCGATCTTCACCAAAATTGAAGCAATTTGTCCTCGCTACACATCCAACGTGTCCACCAAGTTTCGTCTGGATTAGTTTACAACTTTTTGAGATATCCTGCTATATATAAGTTTAGCCCGATCAATCGATGGTGAAGAATCACTTAAAAAAATTATCAGATATGGATCCGGATTCAGATCTTCACCGAAATTGAAGCAATTTTTTTCTTGTCGCACACTCAACCTGTCCACCATGTTTCGTCCGAATCTGTCTCCAACATTTTGAGATATTGTGCTATATATCATTTTTGGCCCTATCTCTCAATGATGAAGAATCCCTTTAAAAATTAAATATTTATCTTTTCCAGATCCAGATCCGGATTTTCACCAAAATTGAATCAATTTCTCCTTGCGAGACACTCAACGTGTCCTCCAAGGTTCATCTGAATCCGTCCACAACTTTTTGAGATATTGTGCTATATTTCATTTTTGGCCCGATCTCTCAATGGTGAAGAATCACTTAAAAATTCTAGTACGCCGATCCAGGTCTGGATCTTCACCAAAATCTAATCAGTTCATCCTCATCACACACCAAACCTGTCCACAAAATTTAATCAGGGTCCGTCCACAACTTTTTTTTAAATATCCTGCACAAAAACAAACAAACAGACAGAAAGGGGTGAAAACCACCTCCTTCAGCTTCGGTGGTGGAGGTAATAAACACCTTTGGTGTTCAATACAAGCAGAAATTAGCAACAGTGCTCAAATTGATAAATGAAAACTTAAAAAATATTTTTTGAATCATTGCAGGGAGAAGAATAGTGACAGCATTTGAAATATCTTACTGATTGCAAGCACTTTGCAGATCACCTTCTTGAAATATGTATATCGTGGAAAATACCCACATTATTTTGTTCTGATCCCGCCACACTTCATGATCACTTTGGATTAGAATACAAGTGCACCCTCTGTTCATCTGAGCTTAAGCATTTGGACATCGGTATTGCAGCACACTCTGAGGTTCGGAGACCGGATTGCGGCGAGATAATGGTGGGTGGTTACACCTACTATTGGTCTGGTCGCTCTGATGGTGACCATGCCCAAGGAGTTGCTGTAGCTGTGTCCAATAAGCTGACTCTAATGAAAATTGAAGTAACACTGGTCAACGAGCGTATTATGAGACTAAGAATTCATCACTCCTTCGGTGTCATTTCCCTGGGCTCTGTTTATGCTCCAACTGAGGCGAGTGATCTCACCGTGAAGGATGCATTCTACGCCACGCTCGAGTCTGTGGTTGATCAGTGCCCCAGACGAGATACACTTCTAGTCTTGGGGGATTTCAATGCATTGACTGGAACTGATAGGGATGGTTATGAGACGTGTGTTGGTCCTCATGGGTCGAGAACTGTGAACCAGAATAGCACTAAGTTCCTTGACTTTGCAAGAAGTCATGGACTTAGTGTGGCTGGTTCATGGTTTCAGAGACCACAAACTCATCGCTGCACTTGGTATTCCAACGCTGGCGGTGTGGCAAAGGAGATTGACCATGTCCTCGTTGATGGTCGCTGGAGGATGATCCAGAACTGCAAGGTCCACCGGAGTGTTCAGTTCCTCAATACTGATCACAGGCTTGTTGTAGCAACTCTGAAATTGCACCTTAAATCCAGGAGGATGGTACCATCCCAGCCTAGGCTGGATGTTGGCAAGCTCAAGGATGAAAGGGTAGCTGAGGAGTTTGTGAACAAGTTGAGTGGAGATTTGAGTTGCCGATGGATGTCTTGGATCTCACCTCAGGGCAAAGCAGAATTTGTCGATCAAGGGACACTGGACACCATTGACCAGAGTCGCAGGGCCAGGCTGAATGGCAGAGCTGAGCTGTTCAGGGAGCTGAGGCGTAAAACTGTACGTGCACTGAGGGTGGACAAGGAGGCCTATGTGCGAGGAATCTGTGAGGGGGTAGAGCATCACCTGTGGACAGGTGATTCTCGTCCCGCTTACAGGGGAATTCACGCATTGCGTTCATCCAAGCCAATCCGTCAGTGTACTGCAGTGAGAGCAGAGAGTTGTAGGCTCTTGACAGAGGAGTCCAAAGTGAAGTTCCGCTGGGCCAGTTACTTTGAGCGGTTGTACCAGGCTGATCCCCCAGCTGTCGGGTTGGATGTCAGGGGTGTTACAATCCCTGTTGCTGACCCTCCAATCAACTGTGGTCCACCATCACTTGTGGAAACATGGGCTGCGGTGAACCGGTTGACATGGGGTAAAGCTCCAGGGATCTGTGGCATCGATGCTGAACTTCTCAAGGCTGGTGGAAATGCTGTACTCGTGTCGTTGCATTCAGTTTTGTGCTCTGCCTGGAACACAGGCATCATCCCAACTGACTGGAAGAGGGGCCTTGTTGTCCCTCTCTGGAAAGGGAAGGGTGATCGCCAAGACTGCAACAACTACCAAGGGGTGCCGCTGCTCTCAGTGCCCGGCAAGGTCTTTGCTCAGATAATTATTGATGGGGTTCGCCACCATCTGCTTGAGCACCGGCGTCCAGAGCAGTCAGGCTTGACACCAAAGAGGTCAACGATTGACCGTATCCTTGCTCTTCGGGTCCTCACCAAACACAGACGAGAGTTTTGGCAGGGGCTGCTTGCAGCCTATGTTGATCTCTGTAAAGCGTTCGATTCAGTGAATCGGGATGCCCTCTGTAGGATTATTGGTCTTCGTGGGGTGCCACCAAAACTAATCGATCTGATGTCTGAACTCTACTCTGGAACTGAGAGTGCTGTGAGATGTGGTGGTACCATCTTTGACTTATTTCCATTTGTTACTGGAGTTCCTCAGGGGTGTGTACTGGCCCCCACATTTTTCAGCACTTGTATGGACTGAATTCTGGATAGGATACGGAGAGATCAAGCTGCGGTGCATCGTTTGGGAATGTCAAGATCTCAGACCTTGATTTCGCAGATCATGCAATCATCTTTGCAGAGACTTTAGATATCCTTTTGGGGGCCCTCGAGGTGCTGAATGAGGAGTTGGAGCCGCTGGGATTACGGGTTTCCTGTGTCAAAACTAAGATTCAGGCTTTCAATGACATCTTGGATGCCGTTGTCCTGTCTGTTCCTGTTTGTGGTGAGGGTGTTGAGGTCGTGGAGAGATTCACTTGCCTTGGCAGTGAAAATTCATGTCTCTGCCGGCTGTGAGTCAGAGGTCGATAGACGTCTGGGTCGGGTTCTGGGGAGTCGTGGATTCACTGGATAATGGGGTGTGGCGCTGCCGGTACCTGTACAGGAGGACGAAAGTCCGAGTCTTCAGGTCCTTGGTGCTTCCAGTCTTGCCCTATTTATGGGAGACTTGGACTCTGACCAAGCATCTGAGACGGAGACTTAATTCCCTTGGTACCAGGTCTCTTCGGAGAATCCTTGGCTATCGCTGGTCAGACTTTGTGTCCAACGAGCGGTTGCTTCGAGAGACTCAAATGAGATTTGTTACCTGCATAGTCCTTGAGCGTCAGTTGCGGCTGTATGGACACGTGGCTCGTTTTTCTGACCCTGATCCTACTCACCAGATTCTCTCAGCGAGGGAGTCTCGTGAGTGGAGGAGGCCAATGGGCCGACCACGTGCCTCGTGGTTGCAGCAGGTTGATCGGCATCTCAAGGAGATGGGTATGGGCCAGGCATCTGCCTGGGGGATGGCCAGGCGGAGGCCCCTGGAGTACCCGCGGAAAGTGGATGCAGTGACACGCTGCTCTGGCACATGCTCCCATACCTGACCTGACCTCTGTTGCTCACACTGTACCCTTAAATATCAGATTATGTGACATGGAAACTCGATGTTGTTTTGCATAAAAATGAGCTTTGGATAATTAATTCCTTAATAACAATGGTTTTGATATTGAATATAGACAGCTGATTATCCTTGAAAGCCTGCTACTTAAAAACAACGTCAAAAAATCATTTTCTCTTGTTTTGGTGGAAATTGGTGGCATGTCCTACATGACAAGATTCCACCATGTTGTATCAGAAAAATCCATTTGGTTTGGCTTCTGCATATGTCAGAGGAAATGGTGTTTTGAGTATGTAAAGGATATGATTACATGTGAGGAAAAGGGTTGACTCGATTTTAAACATGTGATAACCTCCTTTTACCCACAATGATGACTTTGAAAACATTAATTTTCCCTTCACTTCCCTTCTTCTCCTAACTCCGTCTCCCTCTTCTTTCTAATTTATCTCTCCTCTACCCTTCATTCCATCATCAATCATCCCCATTTTCCTTCATTTTCCTAAAACTTAAAAAATCTTAATTTTTCATGCCCCCCCTCCACCCCCCAATGAGAGTAGAAATGATGGATGGGTTGGAATAAAAGAAGGAACAGGACAGAGACGATAGTTTCAGAGGCTCTTACTACCCAGGGTGCTGAGGACTGGGGTGGTGGAGGGGATCCACAACAGGATAGGACCTACACTTTCCAAATGAATGCTGGAGATGGCGTGTCAGCGGGTTTGGTGGCCACACCTCACATGATATGTCCAACAGTGTTGTGATCGATACAAAAGGTGTGGGCTGAGGAAATCATGGCCGGGAGCCCAAAGGACCCAACTCCATAACTCCCACATGCCAGAGCCTCGAGAAATAGTGAGTGTGGATTTTTTTTGTTTGTTTTTGGTGCTTCCGCAGGCAGGATACCAGGACATGCTGTTAATAACATATCACCTCTTTAATTATGCAAAAGCCTATGCCACTCAAGATCAACAAGCTGCCACAATTGCTGGGCATTCCAGTGTATGTGGTAGAGAGGGAAAAGGACAAAATGTGGTGAACCCTCCTTCACAATATTTGTTTCTGCCTCGAATAAGTGGCGACGTAAGCAGGAAGCCATGAGGTGGGATAAGAGCTTCAGAAGCAGGATCCTGGGGGAGTGCAGAGAGGTGTGCTTCGAAGAAGAAGAAGTTCACCAGCTCATGGCAAGTGTTACCATTATATGGGAGGGAAGAGCAAGTTGGGAATCGAGGGGACAATGGGCTCAATCTAAATGAAGTGGAAAGTTGTGAGGGAGAAGAGGCTGTTGGTGCAGAAGGGGCAGACCAGGGGCTACGGAACCCTAAAATGACATGCAGGTTGAAGGAAAGTTATGTTCCCCTCCACACTGGGAGAAACATGTGCATCGGATGTGATGAAACCACAAAGCTGGGCACAGCACAACAGAAAGTCATAACATAATGTCAAAGCATGATAACTCTGCTGTTGAGGTTGCTGGAGTGTGCCTGTGGTCAAATGCCATTGTGTTTGTCACACGGCAGGTGTGATATTATGCGTGGTATTGCATTTACTCATGTGTGGTATGACATTTATTTATGAGTTTGTTCATAAATTTATTTGTGTTTGACTTGTAATTACTTTTGAAGAACCAGTCCTTACTGGTTAATTCCCCTGTAATTACAGATGGGTTAATTCTTTCAGAATTGGCATATTAGTAAGACTTGCTATACAGTTTATAGCTGGGCCCATTAGTTTGATTCACCGACCCACCGGGAGCGGCGCTATGTTATCCATATTTACATGGATAGAATTGGGGTCCTTTCTCCACCTTGAACCCCTTGTGCTATAATTTCCTTTTCACCCCATAAAACCTTACTGTGCATCACTCAGAGTACAACCAGCAGTTTTCAACCTCAGTCTGTCCAGGGGTTCAGGATTGCATAGAAGTCAAACAAACACATAAACAAAAAACTGGAAGGGCACTTGGTAGACCGCATACCTCCACAACGTAATGCCCGATCCACGATAACATATCTTGCCCATTACATTTTTGAAATATTATGCCATACAGTACGATATCGTTTTTGGCCCTACCTCTCAATGGTGAAGAATTACTTAAAAATTCGAGTAGTCGGATCTGGATATTCACCAAAATCGAATCGATTCTTCCTTGTCACACACCCAACATCCCCACCAAGTTTCATCCAAATCATCCACAACTTTTTGAGATATATTGTATGCAAACAGATTTACAAACAAACAGACAAGAGTCATTCCATCTGAAATCACCAAATTTAAGAAAATGTTCCCAGTTGACCCCCTCAGATTTACTTTAAACTTTCATAAAATAGTTCCCAGGTATCAAAATGAAGCTGCGTAAAATTTTAGTTCCACAGATGCGGTCAACTCTGAGATATTGAGGGTTAAAAATGTGGTTGTGGCCCTATTTTTATGGTCGTTGCGAGCATCACAAAATGAATGGCTACTTTTAAACTCCCACAACTTTTTAAATATTAATGCTCGAGCCTTGAAATTTTGAGAGATTATTCTTCTATAACTGCTCTGTAAGAAACAAACATAAAACGGAGTATACCTCTATTAAATTTTATGACCTGATCAGTTGAAATCCAGAAACCTTCTGGGTCTTCATACAAAACCAACATTTTTTTTTTCTGGATTTCAACTGATCAGGTCATAAAAATTAATAGAGGTATACTTCGTTTTATGTTTGTTTCTTACAGAGCAGTTATGGAAGAATAATCTCTGAAAATTTCAAGGCTCTAGCATTAATACTTTAAAAAGTTGTGGGAGTTTAAAAGTAGCTGTTCATTTTGTGATGCTCGCAACGACCATAAAAATAGGGCCACAACCACATTTTCAACCCTCAATATCTCGGAATTGACCGCATCTATGGACCTAAAATTTTACGCAGCTTCATTTTGATACCTGGGAACTATTTCATGAAAGTTTAAAATAAATCTGAGGGGGTCAACTGGGAGGCCTCCGGTGATATGAGGTGGAATGTTTCACAAGCAAACAAACAAGAAAAAGACATCATGCAGAGCACGATACCTGCAAATTCATCCCCCCTCCTTCTCCAAAGGTTGCCATGGATACATCAAATTGTCCATTTCATGAGGATTAAAATTGACAGTCTTAAAGCTCAGATCAATCGGATAAAAAAATGATTATTTTTCAGATTGAAATTGATGATTTTAGAAGTTTAACCTTAAGTTGACCTTTTGCCCTCAAAATAGTTGCTTTACCAATTCAGTGACACACTGTGCAATTGCTGTAAAATATTTCAAGTCAATCGGATGAAAATTGACAATTTTTCAGGTAAAAATTGATGATTTTAGAAATTTGACCTTGAGTTGACCTTTGACCTTTTGATGTCAAAAGTAGTTGTTTTCCCAATTCAGTGATGCAATATGCAAATCCTGTTCAAATTTCAAGTCAATCGGATTAAAAATAACGATTTTAGAAATGTGATCTCAAGATAACCTTTGACTGTTGACCTCAAAATCAATAAGCTTCTCAGTTCAGACTACCTCTACATCTTGGTAAAGTTTCAGGACAATCGGTTTGGAATTGTGACCTGGAGGCGATTGACAATCAGACAGACAGAATAACAAAATTGACTGACCAATATATTTGAAAAATCTTCGATTTTGTAAGTAACAAACTGGTGAAAACATAACCTCCTTCACCTTTGGCGGCGGAGGTAACGAGAACGGCACTCAGTAGAGCGCATACCTCCGAGAGGCTGAACAATTTACGTTTTGTATCCCACTGATTGCTAGGATCTGCATCCGCACCTGAACCAAAATCGAATCAGCTTGTTCTTATCACCGACCTAACTCATCCACAAAGCTGACGGATGGATAGGCAATCGACTGATGTTGCTTTGCTGATGGACAGGTAACGTTTTGACATGTCGTTCAAAAGATCCAGAAGTGCAGTTTGGAACTATTTTGGGAAGGTTAAAGAAGACTGTCTGAAAGTTGCATGCTCACGTTGTTCAAGAGACATTGCTCATCCTGTAATACTTCCAAAATGCCAAACCATTTGAAAACCAAGCACCAGAGAGAGTACCAATTAGTGACGGTTCTGAATGCAGATTCAAAGAAACCAAAGACTGCAACAGCAACAAGTTTGCTTTTGCAATCGATGATTGAAAGCACTTTTACCCCAGTAACACCCTGGTATGCTCCCTTCTCTTGCTCTCACACTGCCTTCCCTTCCCCTCATGCTGCCTTTCTTTCCCCTCCCTTCACGCTGCCTTCCCTTCTTCCACTGCTCCTCATTCCCCCACCCCTCCTTGCTCCCTCCTACTTTCTCACTTCCCCCACCCCTCCTTGATTTCCCCCACCCCTTCTCGCTTCCCCCATCCCTCCTCCCTCTCCCCTCCCTCCTCACTCTCACCCTTCTCTCTCTCCCCCACCCCTCCCTCTCTTCCCACCCTCCTTCATAGTATTCCTGACAGTGTAGTTTGCCAGTATATATATATATATATATATATATATATATATATATATATATATATATATATATATATATATATATATATATATATATATATATATATATATATATATATATATATATATATATACATACATACATATACATACATATACACACACACACACACATACACGTCCTGTATGTACCGACGTCTGTGCTAGTTTTCTATGTTTTCTCTGCAACCGCTTATCCGATTGACACAAAATTCTCACCACAGGTGCGACTACTCATGTAGAATGTTTTAATGATAATGATGACGTCATGGGTTATGTGGTGTGTCAGTCATGTTGGAAAAAAGGAAAATACTTTGGACCTCTGTATCTCGGAAACCGCTCCATGGAAAAGATAGAAACTTGTTACATGTCAAGTGCTCCCCATTGGAAATAAGTGTGATGTTTTGATGATGTCATAGGTGGCTTTGTTATCTCATCATAATGGCATACTTCGAACGCTTTATCTGATCATATGGAAAATTTTGAGGGTCATCGATGGTAAAATTGTGTGTGGGGGGGGGGAAAATTATGACATCATCAGTCCTGCAGTTCAGCAACCATATTTAAACAAATAATAGCCTGTAAAAATCTCCTTCTCCGAAATGGTTGAACAGATCGAGGTGAAACATTACAGGTATGATCGCTTCTTCACGAGGAACAAAAAGTTATCCACCTATGATGTCATAGGTTCCATGGTTTGGCAGCTCTGATTTTTTTGAAGAATAAACCTTTAAAAGTCTTCTCCAGAACGGCTTGACAAATCGAGGGAATACTTCACCCACATGTTCCCAAGCTTTGGGGATACTGGGTGTTCACGAATAATTAATTGGTCATATGGTCTGGCAGCCATATGAGGTTGAACAAATATCTTTTTTTTTTAATTCTCTTTCTTGAACTGCTTCATCAATCGTCGTGAAACTTCACAATTATGATGTCGCCATCATGGGGAATATATGTTTGAAATTTCATCCTGATTGGATGCATGGTCTGGCAGCCAGAATTATTTAATATTTTGTATCTGTGTTCAGGGATCAAACTTGGTACAAATATGTATAATGATGTGGGTGGAGGCATATCTGGCGACGTCGAAGAGTGTCCTTATCGTTTTCCTACCTATGGTTGTTTGTCCATGCTCTATCATTTTTAAATGTTGAACATCAAGCAAGGAAGCAACACATACCATCATATTAAAATCATTTGGTTTGACTGGGCTGGCGGTTCAAACTGCCGACTTCCCAGCCCCAGGGTGGACATTACAGCACCAATTCTGATGGATCTTGACTTGTAATTTTAGTGTATCCTTCATGAATTAACTAAAAGGAAAGCCAATTATGGAACTCAAACGGCTGGCCCATGGGATTTGACTAATGCCAATGTGGTCAGGAGTTTCTGCTCCAAATTGTTGCGATTTTATGATTCCTTCGTTTGTCACATGTTGAGTGATCTTGATGATCTTGATGTTGGTGATCTTGGGAAATT
>NC_140969.1:71977708-71995208 GCF_056783735.1 Eptatretus burgeri
ATCACACTATGTATAAAATATATAGCTAACGTTTACTGTCATTTACAAATGCAAACCCAATAATTATTCCATGAGCTCCACACTACCTTGTGACCGACCAAGTGATGGAAAACGAAAATGGAATGAACAATGATTTTTTTTTTATCTCTTAGCAATCAGCCAAGGATGAAAACCTCTTCTGCCATTTGCGTTCTTAAATAAACTGCGGAAGCTGCGCTAAATACCATCTCTTCGGAGCATATCCTTGGAAATGCCAATGATTGGTTGACCGCACTGCGATGCACCGAAACGTTTATATTTCCCTGATCGCCATCAAGGCACACAGCATTCCCGATGGTTACCATAATTGCCATAATACTTTTCAAAATCCATCACAAAATGATAATCTCTGCCTTCTTGGTACAAATGTATTCCCCTGTTTGTTCATTCCTTGCTCGTCACGTCCTCGGCGCGATCACCAACATGTTGCCCGGCTGTCAGCCGGTTGCCTTTTTTACCCTCTGGTCACCTCGCTCTTCCACGAGCCTCGACCTTGCAGAGAAAATAAAGCATTCCGAGAAAAACAAGCTTTTGCACCCTGATGTACAATTATGATTCTTCTTTTACAAGTTGATGTACAATTACAATAATTATTCTGCATGATTTTGATTAAATGAGTGTGTCCATACTTTTTATGTGCTCCAACTGTGCTAGTTTTAAGATTGCTTGTGACAAAATAGAAAAGATCATGTTCTGTTTTCAGTGGAAGGTAAAGCCTTTCTTGCGTCATTTTTGGTGGACAAATTACTGTGGATATCTCCACTAAGGGTGAAAGAAATCCGATGTAAATTTAACTGCATTGTCGTGTAAAATAGTCTGGATAAAACTTTCTTAAGTGATAATTCCCATAAATGTTGGGTGTGCACTCAGCATAGTTGGGGAATTGCATCGTTAAAATCAATCAAAATTATGGAGGCATGATTGCCCTTTGTAGTTGAAGATGGGTGTTGCCATGTGACATACTCTGAACCTGAGGAATGTGAATTTGTTTATGGAAGAGCTGCTGTTCAGGCAACAACCACACTCGGAGAGAGCAACAGGTGTTATCCGGTGTCAAGGGAATGCTGGGTGTCAAGGGATCCCAACCAACGGGGGTTGTCCGTGCTCCATCCTCTAAAATCGAAATGCTGAGCACCAACCAAGGGAGCAGCCAGCATGTGTTCCATTTTTTAAAGTCTTTGGTCTGGCTGCCGGGAAATTTCAAAATGGTTCACCTATAATTGTTCTGCTTCTGAAAGCAAATCGGACTCACAGAAATATAGGAAATAGGAGAAATATCCGTGGATGAGAGGTGTTGGGTTTGTATCATTTCCTGTTAATACAAGTGAGTGGAGGCAGTGGCTATATCACACGCACTCACACGGACACTTCTCTTTTGACCTAAAAGATGCAAAAATCTAGTATAATAACTCTTCCTTCCATCAGGAACACACTGTGCAGAGCATTGGTGCTCCTTGGCTATTGGGCACAATCTTGGACAGGACACCACTCCAACACAGGATACCAGCAAGCTGGCACTCATTTTTCCAACTTCAGAAGGACGACAGGCAGAGTCAACCTCTATCCATCCATCCATTGGGACGATACTCTGTGCAGAGCATTGGTGCTGCTTAAGCAGTCTCCTTGTCTATTGGGTGCAATCCTGGATGTGTCACCACTCTGACACAGAATACCAACAAGCTGGCACTCATCTTGCTGACCTCAGAAGGATGAAAGGCAGAGTCAACCTCACCTGGTGTTAACTCAACTGCCTAATGGGATTTGAACTCAGGATCCTTGGATCCCAAGCTCACCACCATAACCATTAAGCTGACACCAGGCACATGATAACTCTTGTGGCACCGGAACCAAACAAAAAGTATATATATATACATTTATAACGGCACTTACAACCCCCACTCCCCACTCCTCCGAAGCATGATTTAGAGAAATTGTCATTTTAATTTTACCCTGTTTATCGACAAGACCTCGATATGACCTTCCCATTGGTGTTAAGCACCCAAACCAGATATGGTGTTTCCCTCTGGGAAGTCTTATCTGAATGTTGGTAATGATGGCATCAGCTTTCCCTATTGCAGACTCCATTAAATAAATCACCAAGCCTGCCATGTTCACACAAGGAAATCCCGCAAGGTTCAAAGTCCACCCACTGAGAGGGATGATCGGGGAGGTCAGATGGAACGCGCCGTCTACAGCCCGTCCACAGGCCTTGCATGGGTCCATATCGTCCGGGTTTTTTGCAGTACTGGCTGCAAGATATCAACTTTTTGGGCGGGTTGCTCAGTAAGTTTTCCAAATCATTAGTTGTGCAGAGCCACACCCCTTTCTCGCAGGTACATTTCCAAGTATTTTCGGCTTCATTTGAAAGTTCTGTGAGCCATTTCATGTTACAATCCTCATCTGGCATGCATGATATACGTTCGGCCACCCCGATTACCCTCTGTGCTCAGGGTTTCTGCGCATGTATGCCCAGCATTCTGGGCCGGATTACATCATTTTCGAAACTGCATATTACATTATCACAAGAAAATGCTGTGCACTATTACACATTTGCTATAAATTGGCAAATATTTTCAGCGCAAAGCCCTTAATTTAGGTGGCTGAGTAACTTTTAAACCTCACCAAAAAGTGCCCAATCGCACTGTTTCTCCTTCAGTGTAATTTAGAAAGTATTGCATGCGAGCCATGCTGGAGTGGAGCTTTTAATTTGGGTTTTATTATAACATCAAACATTTACTCCTTTTAAAGTTCGAAATTCAAAACATGTGACACATCCTCTTGGACCTTTTATCGTCTGCTTATTTATTGGGAAAAGAGTATCGCAAGTTTAGGGCAGTCACATAGTGCTTTCCTTTGTTGTTGTTTTTTTTTACTTTTCCTGGCATGAGGAAGTTTTTGCCCGAGTATTGATGACCAAGAAGGGAATTTGCAATTAGTTGTTTGGTTTTCAATGGAGCAATCATACATTTTTAATGGTGATTGCCACAAGTTAGTATTATTTTACCATGTCACATGGGAGGCAGCTTTTGACTCTTATATCTACCTTCAGATGATAGAGATGTACTCTATGGTGTGTGTTACAAAGTCTTTGTTAATTCTGCTTTTTTTCTCTACTTCCTTGAACAAGCTCAAATGAGCTAAGATCCTCGTCCTCTTAATGATGACGTCATAAAAACGAATATGACGTCATTGTGATGTATCAGGTTTGCGATAAATTATATCTGTGCTAATGCCCGGCTTGATTCCACAAGTCTGGGCTATACGGCAGGGTGGCAAGAAGGAAGTCATGACTACAAAAAACCCCACCTTAAGTCCCATTTGTGGTATGCAAAACACCACTCTGGAGATTCTGAAGTCATGTGGCAAAACGTTTTGTGGTCTGCAAAACCAAGATGGAACTTTTTAGCTTAAATGCAAAATGTTACGTTTGGCGCACACTGGACACAGCACATCACCCAAAGAACACCATCTCTACTGTGAAGCATGGGAGTGGCAGCATCATGTTATGGGGATGTTTCCCATTAGCAGGGACCGGGGCACTTGTCAGGACAGAAGGGAAAATGGATGGAACAAAATACAGAAACATCCTCGAGGAAAACCTGCTGCCTTCTGAAAGAAACCTGAAATTGGGACGGAAGTTCACCTTTCAGCATGACAACGACCCTAAGCGCACAGCTTAAGCTACACTGGAGTGGTTAAATAACAAAATAATGAAAATCCTTCAGTGGCCCAGTCAGAGCCCCGACCTAAATCAAATCGAAAATCTGTGGCTTGCCTTGAAGATTACTGTTCATCTACGCTCCCCACACACCTTGACTGAGCTTGAACAGTTTTGTGCAGAATAATGGGCAAATATTACCCAATCAAGGTGCGCAAAGTTGGTAGAGACCTATCCCAACAGACTCACAGCTATAACTGCTGTCCAAGGTGCTTCCACCAAGTATTAATTAACTCTGGAGGGTGGACACCTATCCAACCAGGACACCTATCCAACCAAGACACCTATTCAAATTTTGTATTTTTAATTAATTTTATGAAATTTGTAGAATTTGTTTTTCACGTGTAAGTTTTCAGTTACCGATTTAATGCAATTTGATTTAATGCAACTTGTTAAACGTCTTATTTAATGCAATGAAATTCCAGGTTATAAGGCAACAAAAGTTGAAAATTTTGAAAGTAGGTGTAGACTTTCTATAGCCACTGTTTATGTAGAGGAGTCCTGCTCAAAAATGGGCATAACAAAGGGATGCTCCCTACCCTAAAATAACCAAAAATGGACAGAACAGAAGGAGCCAGACACCTTGGCCACTGTGTACTGCTGTACTACCCGGGACTTTCCGAAAGGATTGGCAACATAGAACGCAGTACACAGATTGGTGGAGCCTGTAAGAATCTACACACCATTCATAATGTAATTTCAAAACTAAAGGACACAATATCAACTGGTGATAAGTCTGGAGTAGTTTTTCATTCATCATGCAGAGACTTTGATCAATTCTGCATTGGTGAAACTGGATTAAATTTAAAACAAAGACTAGATGAATATGATAGAGCAGTCAGGCTTGGAAAGGTGACACAGTCAGCCATAGCACGTCATTGCCTGCAATCTGGCCACAAATTTGACTTTGATAGGACCCGCGTCTGAGACACGACATCCAATAAACGACACAGGTTGATACTGGAAGGATGGCACGTGAAGAGCCGAGAGGGTGATCTAACTGGGGAGACCTTAGACATTGAACATACCCACACAATACACACCTCTGATGCAAATGGTGAAAACTGGATGGTGCAAACAGCTGGATAAGGTGAGCAACAAGGAACAACACTCAATCCCAAACACCACATCCATGTTTGTACAACATCCAATGTGTGCTCCAATAATTATTCAAACAATTCATATCTCATCACGTCCAACCCGGACATGAAACCAGCCATGTTTGTGCTTCAGAAACACAAAAACAACTAAAAGGGAACTTGGTGGAGCGCATACCTCTGCCACGTAATGCCTGATCCACAAGAACATATAGGGCCCATTGCATTTTTGAAATGTCATGCTATACAGTACTGTATAGTTTTTTTTGTCCCTCTCTCTCAATGGTGAAGAATCACTTTAAGAAATAAATAATTCTCGTATCTCGATCCGGATTCGGATCTTCACGGAAATCGAATCAATTTGTTCTTGCCACAATCCCAACCTGCCCAACAAGTTTCATCCGAATCCGTCCACAACTTTTTGAGATATCGTGCTATATATTAGTTTAAACCAATCTCTCAATGGTGAAGAATCACTTAAAAAAATTATCAGATCCAGATCCGGCTCTGGATCTTCACCAAAATCTAATCAGTTTGTCCTTGTTTACACACCCAACTTGTCCACGAAATTTAATCCGGATCCGTCTCCAACTTTTTGAGATATCCTGCAAACAAACAAACAAACAAACAAGCAGTCATAGACTGGTACTTATGAAATCGTCAACTTGACCTCTGACCTTGTCTAATAAATGCTGTCTCTAGAGAAGGTAGCGACGCAAACCAGAAGTTTCTACCATGATTCTGTACCAAATCATCAAAAATCGAATGTTTTGGATGTTTGACCTCACTGTAACCTTGACCTTTGACCGATTTTGACCAAAATCCAATCAGCAATAGCCATCACCCTCCTGAATCACGTGGTGTAATTTGACATTGGTAGCTTCTTCCGTTCTCGAGTTATCGTGCCTACAAACAAACAAACATACAAACAAACAAACAAACAAACAAACAAACAAACAAACAGAAACGGAAGTCATCAATATACTTACGAAATCTTTAGATTTCGAAAGTAACAAGCAATCATAGACTGGTACTTACGAAATCGTCAACTTGACCTCTGACCTTGTCTAATAAATGCTGTCTCTCGAGAAGGTAGCGACGCAAACCAGAAGTTTCTACGATGATTCTGTACCAAACCATCAAAAATCGAATGTTTTGGATGTTTGACCTCACTGTGACCTTGACCTTTGACCGATTTTGACCAAAATCTAATCAGCCCTAGCCATCCCCCTCCTGAAGCACTTGGTGTAATTTGACATTGGTAGCTTCTTCCGTTCTCGAGTTATAACTATTTTTGGGATGTTCGACCTCACTGTGACCTTGACCTTTGACCGATTTTGACCAAAATCTAATCAGCGCTAGCCATCACCCTCCTGAATCACGTGGTGTAATTTGACATTGGTACCTTCTTCCATTCTCGAGTTATCGTGCCTACAAACAAACAACAAACAGAGGACGGAAGTGATCAATGTTCGTCTTTCGGCTGCTCCCGTTAGGGGTCGCCACAGCGGATCATCCGTTATGATCCGCATACTGATTTGGCATAGCTTTTACGCCGGATGCCCTTCCTGACGCAACCCTGGTCGCCTCTTACGACACAGGGATAAGGATTGGGTTTCCCCATGATTCTGGGCTGCCCTACACCCTCTAATAGCGCGCCCCAGTGCAGAGCGCCCGTCATCAAGCGATCCTCCAAGCCAAGCCTCCGAGTAGCCAGATTACAGGCGCACGACACTATGCCCGGTAGAGGACGGAAGTGATCAATATACTTACGAAGTCTTTAGATTTCGTAAGTAACAAACGAACAGACAGAAAGAGGTGAAAACATAACCTCCTTCACCTTCGGCGGCGGAAGTAACAACAAGTACACACACTTGCTCACCCACACAGATACAACACCAGTTCACATGTAAGTGATAATAAAAAAGAGCAGAACAGCCCATCAATGATGCGATTTGATGTTTATTTGCTTGAGGTTTGGCAAAATAAAAACACTCCTCCATTTGAGCTTGAGCGCTAGTATGTGACTGGAAATGAGCGGTCGCATCGGGAGTAAAAACCAGACACATGCCGAGGCTCTGGATCTATTGGCCCGAGGAAGCCTGCTGTGGAGCGGGTGAAATGGCACCTGAGATCGTGCCTGCTCTTGCTATTGCTCAATTTTACAGAGTAGATCTCGTTTTACTTTTGGTTGGAAGAGCCTTTCTTTAAATGGATAATCCAAACAAACCATTACCCAATCTTATACTATATACTGTCCAACAGCTGAGGGGTTTTTTTGCATTGGGATTCTCATGTGTGTACTATTTGTGAATGTCTTTACAGCCATGGAGTTACTCTGGGAAAGGTTTGAAACAGCAAAGGGCTTCCCTTGGTTGCCTTTCATGATTGCTTTATACAGCTTCTTTGGCTCGAAGCATGGGAGGGGTCAATTTACTTATATAATCCCAGCCACCTGGGTTTCTTTGATTAGGTGAGAGCTAATTGGTTATTCCCATCATTCACAAGTGAGAGATGTGGGTGGGTCTTTGTTTTTCATGTATATATTGACTGCTTTTGACATTTACGTGTGTTTCATGCTTGGGAGCCACAGTGGTGCATGTTTCTGCATACGCTGTTGCTGAAGATTCGCCAAAAAGTGATGAAACCAGTCCGACAGCTGAAGGGGTGTGTGGCATTGGGATTCTCATGTGTGTTCCACTTGTGAACATCTTCACAGCTGTGGAGGAACTCTGGGAAGAGCTTGAAACGGCAAAGGGTTACCTTGGGTAGCCCTTCATGGTTGCTTTATGCAGCTTTCTTCGGCTGGAAGAGCATGAGAGGAGTCAAAAAAAAAATATATATATATATATATATATATAATATACATATACATATTTATATATTTATATATATATATATATATATATATATATATATATATATATATATATATATATATGTTGGTATCCACACACAGTGTCCCATAATAGCTTATAACTTATTTTTTTGCCCAATGATTATGAGATCGACATCATTGGAAATAGTAACTCAAAAGGGTTTCGTCAGGAAATTTGCTTCCAGAATCTCTCAAAACAATAACAGGGGAGTTATTATTAGGTCATCTCGTTAGAGATGACCTAATAAAACCAGTCTCGATGTCCGTCCGTACGTACGTCCCCATTTTTTTCTTCCGATTTTCTTGATATTTGGTATGTGGGTAGATGTCGATGAGGGATGCACGACGGTATGACCTTTGACCCGATTGAAGGTCAAGGTCAACGTCAAGGTCACTCCAAAGTTGCGAAATCGTCCATTTTCTAAATCTATCTCCTCCGCCGTTTATGATCCGATCTTCGAAATTCCTTCGGATTCTGATAATATGGAACAATATCTAAATTTGGTTGGGCCGGTTTTTTGAAATTCATCCTGGTTATCGAGTCACAGCTCTTCAAATTTGAAAAAAATCGTCGATGTGATACGGTCGAAAAAATTTTGCTCGATCTTGATGAAACTTGGTATGTACGTAGGGGTCGATGAGTGATGCACGACGGTATGACCTTAGACCTGATTGAAGGTCAATGTCACGGTCACCGATGCTGTAAACTTGTGAAATCATCCATTGTCAAAATATCATCCGCCATTTTTGACTCAGAAATGCGGTTTGATTTCTGAGGTCCGGTTTCTATCCTTTTGAAGACACATTGATCATAAATGTTCCAAATCAAGCATTTTCAAAATCTATCTCCAGATAACTCAGAAATGCAGTTTGATTTCTGAGGTTTTCTATCCTTTTTTCTCCCGTTCTTTTGTCTGTACGTTGAACCAAAAGACAAGACGACGTCGAAGCCATTCTAAGCCGATCAGAGATCCACATCTACAGAGCTTCAGAGATGACCGACACCCCCAACCGGGGGTAATTTTTATTTTTCTTTGTTTCCGCTATCAACACTATGTTCTGCACTAAGCTGAGACATGGACATTGTGTGTATATGTCCGTGTCTGTGTGTAAATTATATGTACTAGTACGTGCAAAAAAACTCAAACCGCGAGCCAGAAACAACAACCACACAGGCCGTTACCTCGCTCTCGTGTGCCCGTACGTGCAACCGCCCCCCACCCCAAAAACAAACAAACAGGCAAACAAAAAAACTTTCAAACCGCGAGCCAGAAACAATCACACAGGCCGTTCCTTCGTTCTCGTAAACGACGACTGGATTGGGGCATTGTGTTTATCTATAAATGCGCATAAGAAATCGAGAAATTATTAGAATACATTAAGTCATCACTATCCGGAAGTGGTGCGTGCCCGTACGGAATGTTCACATCATTCCACGAATTATCGCTTTCATTGAAGTAACAACTGCTGTGATACTTACACACACAGTTAATTAAAATCCAAACTAAAATCAAGTTTACCTCCCTGTCTTTGCGAGCCATTACATTCGCTGCCACTGACCATTGCCACTCCTTCGCCACGGTAACTATGGCGCCCATCAGCATCGGAACCGGGACGGCACGTGACGTCATCGTCGGCCGGCCGCGCATCGGCCTACGTGAAGTTAAGTCCTCACTGTCTGGAAGTTCGCATATCGCATTTACGATTATTCGCAATTTAGTTTTAATGGCCAATTATATTCAATTAGCACCAACGTATTTTGTCTTTTCACAATGTCATCGCAAGGAAAAACACAAAGAGAAGAGAAGAGAAAAATAATAATAACCGTACGTGCAAAAAAAAAAAAACACTTTCAAACAACTACACAGGCCGTTCCTTCGCACTCGTAAACGACGACTGGATTGGGGCATTGTGTTTATCTATAAATGTGCATAAGAAATCGGGAAATTATTAGAATACATTAAGTCATCACCATCCGGAGGTCCGTAAGTTGTAACCCGTAATGGGGAACGTGGCTAAGGTTCTCTTCCCCATCGGCCACGCCTACGCAGCAACGTGTCCTGTCATTGGTTGGTAAATAAATGGCCATAACTTGGGAAGCTCTTGTCCGATTAATATCAAACCTTGAAAAGGCACATCAAAATGGGGCCCCAGCAATATACCTGGCAAGTTTCAATTAGATCGGACCAGTGGTTGTCGAGAAACAGCGGTCACACACACACACACACACACACACACACACACACACACACACACACACACACACACACACACACACACACACCTGAAATTATATATATATATATATATATATATATATAAATATATATATATATATATATATATATATATATATATATATATATATAATATGTCGTAACTTCCAGCATTAGTTGCAGTCAGTAAAAGACAGAACCATCCACTGCATAAAACAGTGTCAGCTGCTGCGTTGCAAATTGCAGTGTGAGTCGGACTGCAATTGACAATGCCAACACACACACACACACACACACACACACACACACACACACACACACATACACACACACACACACACGCTTGGTTGTTTGTTATCCCCATGTGCCAGTTTCATAAGGTGGAACAGAGTCTTTCCAGGTCTTGAAGTATCCACCTCCATTTTGGTAAAGGGTTTGGGTAGGGGTTTGGGGTAGGGGTTGGGGGTGATCACGAGTCATGGACCAAGTAGTGAAATTGTGTTCTTCTCGAAGTTTTGTTCTGAGGGCTCTTTTCAGGATCGTCATTGAGCCCTGGCCAACTTCCAACTGCAGTTCGCTTATGTTAATGTTTCCAGGGATGGTTTTTTAAGATCTCTGTAATGTTCGTCTTCATCATTCTCTTTGCTCAAATGATCACTGCTACAATTTTGGTGCTCTTCAAATTTGAGGATCTTTTTACTTCATTTTTGAGATTTTGGTGTTTGGTCATTTTTTTGATTTTCTGCATTGTTTCGGCCAAAATCGCTGGGAACTAATCCTTCAGTTAGCAATACCATTTTTTTTTTACCACTTAAGTATTATATTCGGCCGCAATGTTTTGTTTTCTGTGTTCACGCTCAATGGGATCATCAGGTCGTATGTGAGTATTACTTCCTTGTTCTCAATTATCGCTTTTGGTTCATGGTTCCACTAGTTTTCTTGGATTGAGATATTGAAGTTTTTGCAGATGTGCCAGTGGATTGCTCAACAAACCCTGTTGTGCCTCTGTGTGTACAGTTGTTCTGACATGAGTTTTTTTTTTATATCCCAATAGGAGGTGGCTCGTGCTTTCTGTTTCAACCTTGCAGAACCCACACTTGTCCAATTTATTCAGTCCTGCCATTTTCTTAGCCATTCGTGTAGTGTCCTTTGTCTTTGACATTTATAATGATTTGTTCTCCATCCCAGTTTATCTGACCTCTTTGTGGCCATTCCAAGGAACTTTCTTTGTCGATGCCAAATCTGTCCGACTGTTGATATTTTGCTTTATAATTTTCTTTCGTCTTTTTTGCTATCATTGGAGCTGGACCCATTGCTGTTTCCGTTTCATACGTGACATCTTCCATTCGCACCTGTGTTTGGAAATTTTTTGCTCGGGAGGTTTGGGATACCATCTCTGGCTTTCTGTCTTCATGTTTGCATACAAAATACAAATTGGATTCTGTAGTCTGTTGAATTTTTCACGTATTCAGCCAATAAGACAGATGTCATTCTGTGCACTTGTTCGAGTTCCATCAGGCCGCTACCTCGTCTCGGCAGGTACATTCTCTTGGGATGCACTGATTTTTGTAGAATATTTTGTGGATGGTGAGGAATTTCCTTGTTTTGATGTGTGTGTGTGTGTGTATGTGTGTGTGTGTGTGTGTGTGTGTGTGTGTGTGTGTGTGTGTGTGTGTGTGTGTGTGTGTGTGTGTGTGTGTGTGTGTGTGTGTCGGTGATAATTAACGATTGTTGCTACATTATGCAGTCGGTGAAAATGAACTTTGTTTTCAACATGGCCTTTTAAAATACTATATATAGCCTCATCTTCTCATACAATACCTGGATGAAAGTCAGGTAGCATCAAGAGCCGAACCTTCTTGGCAAGCTTACAAATGCTGCCGTTTAGTCTTTCGCAATCTTTATTATCTTTATGTGACATTAGGTCATTAGCTGAACCCTATCTCATAATCAGGGTTTTATGACCTGTTCCTTTCAATGTCACTCGAAGCAGCTCATCTCAGCAGATTCCCAATTTCCTCAATTTGAATTATCAAAGGAAGATAAGCAATATAATTAGAAACCAAAGTGATGCTGTGAATGCGGGATTAAAAGAAAAGGAGAAACGAGAATGGAAGATGTCTGAAAGAGCGACACGTCTTATAACTTGTAATCTCTACTCAAAGTTAATTTATGGAAACATTACAAATGCACATGCAGTTGTACTTATTATACATGTGACCGCGGTGGAAGAGGTAGAGACTGACAGCACTGTTACTGTATGTCTGAACTGCATAGTAAGACCTTGTCCCTCCCACCTGTGGTTTTCTGGGAAGTCTTGATTAACTGCACAGGAAGCGGAGAGGCATGAGAGCAAAGGCTGAGTGCAGGTGGACCGAGGCTGTCTGTGTCACCCCACTGTGAGGCTGACATTGGAACAATGACTGTAGATCCAAAACCGGTGACATATCTGCTCAGAACATATCCATCCTTTGTGGAAGGCAGTTATATTTCAACGGTCGATTGTACTCACAATTTTTTTTTCTGATAGAAATAACCAATAGCCGTGCTGGTTTGTAGCAGTGGACTATCAGGGGAATCATCGGACACAGGGAGGGAAAGATTGGGGTTCACCATTATTTGTGCAAGAGATTGACAAAACATTTACCTCCAGGTGTTTCAAAAACAATAACCTCAACTCTTGGCCATTTGACTTGCAAAAGTGTGGGTTTACTCACAAACGGTTTGCCCTCTTTGTCACAGCATGCCTTGCTTGCGCCAACGCCAGATTGCCAGCACACCCTGTAATACGCAGTCTGACTAATTCGGCCAGATCGATGAGCTTCGGGGGACATATTGTGATAGCCAGGCCCTATTAAGAACCGCTTGTGCATGAAATTGTGATGCTGCTTATTGACGTCATTAAGGGTATGCTTGGTCAGTGAAGGAGATCGCTGAGCATTTATTTCTCTGCTAAGCGTTTCCTCCATTCGTTCTTTGTCTTCGCCCCTCCAGTGTGAACCCATGACGTTCTGGAGTGCATTACAGTTCGGTTTCTCGATGATGTGCCGGGCAAGTTGTTTTGAATTGTCTCATTCGCCAGCTCGGGTGTTCTCCCAGCCACTCTGGAATTTCCTCTTCTCCAGACCTTTTTGGGTGTTGGGTGGTGTGGAATGTTGGCAAGAATGGATGGGAAATCATTGGATACTATGTGGTGGGGGTGAGGAGTGAAAGAAGGGACAGGGATCACTGTATCGTTGTCGTTTTTAAACCGTCCATTATTCCTTGTAGTTGATGTCAGTCGCCCTGTTTTACTTTTAAAAAAAACAAAAAGTAATATGTCTTAGTACATACAATTATATTGTATCTGAGCTCATGGGGAATGTGGGAAAAGGGAATGGGAGTGCATGGGGTGTGTGTGGGGTGGAGGAGTGGGGCAATATATCTCAGTCAGGAACATGCTTGCAATTTCAGTGTCTTGTCCGGATATGATCCCCAACTATTGGGACGAGTAAAAAAACTGCCATTCCTAAGAACTGCAAACATGGGATGCTGCATCTCAGAGCATACCGTATGTCGAATTGGGGAGATAAAGCCAGCACCTCTCTTGTCTACATTTAGATTGCTGGTATTATAAATGCCACACGTTTTGAAATGTTTGGGCAATTTTTTTTGATAATTGAACTCGTCTTCTGGATCAATCACAGCTTACCCTACTCTGGAAATTGTAGTTGATGCACCAGTTGTGGCTACAACCCTGGCATGATGCGTAAAAAGGTGTGCTGTTTTTATTTTTTTCTAAGCATCCTCATGTATCCTGGTGTTACATGTGACACAGCGAGAGATTGATTACAAATTACGTAAGCAGAAATGGTGGAAGCTTTAACACACATACCAACTACACATCTCCTCCTCCACCAGACATTTGTTTGCATCGTGTTTGTGAAATTCACGCCAAAAATTGAGATACTGTTATGTGTAGTTGTTCAGTAGACGTTGCACTATACTTGCACAGGCAAGAATCAAGGGAATTGACAGGCAAGGAAAATCATTTGGATATCTGCTGTTGAGCTCATTAAATCTGTCTGTATGTCCGTCAATCTGTTCTTTCTTGCACAACAAAAACAATTTGAAGATATTGTTCTGACATTTGATGTTGAACTTTCCCCTTGATTCAATATGTGATGGAGCACCTCACCTCAACAGAGGCACTTGACCTTGACAGAATTTAGGTGATTGGAGTTGCAATCCATGAAACCGCCGCCTTCACTTCATCCTTCATGTTTCAGTGGCATGGAGTGACTATTACGAATGAGTAGCAATGCTGATCAAAAGGTAGCCATTTGTAATATAGCCCGGGTAAGGGCGCAAAGGCTCTTTCTGTGGTTCCAGGAAGGAATACTCTGCGATTCCAAGATTCTGCTTGTAAAGTGGCAGCTCGCAGGTTTGAGGTCAATTTACAGTCCTTTGGGAATCAAACCTAGACTAAACAGCCTCGGATGCCAGCATTTAAGTTTTTTTATTTATTAACAGCAGTTCCTCTGGGTTGAAAAGCAAAGAAAGATGATGAGAAAATATAATCAGGATGGGGGTGTGCCACAGATGATTGGCCCACAGTAAAATAAGGAGTGGGTGAGAAACTTCAGGGAGCTTTGCGGATAAACAAGGAGCGTTGTAGATGGTACCAACAGTTCAAACTGGCAGCCTCAGAGGGGCCTTCCAGAATCCCTTGCTCGGTGTCGTTTTAATGGCAAACTTACAGCAAATGAGACCCAAAAGTATGCGCCAGATGATGAGGCAGCGGAGCTTCCCAGCACTCTACATCCAGGTTTGAGCCTCTAGCTTTCTGGCGGCACACCTGTGTGAACACCGACTCCAACGGTACCCTCTAGTACGCACTGCAGAACCAGGAACACTACCGGTAAGGCAGAAAGAACCCCCAAAAACTCACAAACCCCCCCCCCCCATCCTGCAGCCTACCTCAATCGATCAGTTTGCTACAGAACCAACTAGAGAGTTCATGGAACACCTTACCCCATGCAGACTTGAGAAAAAAAAAGACATGGGCTGAGTTCTGCGAGCAGCAAATTTGATTGATCAAGATGATGCATAATGCCATGATATGTTGTCCAAGTCATGCTGAACGAAAGGTTTTTGAAAGTGCCAGTAAGGCGATTTGTGTTCTGCAGTGTTCAAGTATATAATTCAATTGAGATTAAATGAAGATTTTAAAGGTTGTAGAAAACATTTTTTTCCGAAGTTTACCGCATTGATGCAGCATCTTTTGCACCACCTTATTTAACACGTTACATTAGTTATTCATGCCTGTTGTTTGTGTCCTTATGACATCCTTACAAACAGTCAGTTTCCTGATCGGAATGATTTTCAATCTTGTTTGACTGCCAGACAAGCAGACAAACTAAAAAAAAAAAAAATTGTCTCACTCCTCTGCGCATGCTGCGATCAGGACGAAATCGGTCAAGGTACTGTACTGCTAAACTACAGGTTCGTTTTCTGATTCATGTTCTGATTCGTGTTCAAAATATAACATTCAATCGAAACTTAGTTGTTCCTCGATCATAAACTGACGTTTGCAGACAGACAGACAAACAGAGAGACAAAGTGAACCAATTTGCTTAAGCCCACTTTTCGCTTCACGCACATGGGGTAAAAGGGCTCCGAAGGGACAGGCGATGGTCGTGCTTCGGGCAGCTGCGCACAGCCTTAGTAGTAGCATGTGACTACCATCGAGATGTCCTGCTAGATCTGTCCTGGGATTACCAGATTAGTGAGAGATGCGGGTTATGGAAGGGAAGATGTGCCCGAATCAGAGGGTTAACTGATATAAATGAAAAAAGATAATGAAAGTGATGAATATCAAATATGTATAACTTTTGATTTAATGCGTTGGTGGATCGCAAGCTACTTTGATCAGCTTTCATAATTTTCTCCAGATGAGGCACTTATCACGTTTACAGACATGGCAATGAAATAATGCACTCAGTCATTTGGAATGAATAGACTGCCATTGTCAGGAGATAAAGAGTATGGAGAATCGCAGTGAATGCCCTCTCTCCACGACTCATTTCACAGTGATGGCTCCACAAATGTGCCACTTTCCGTACCAGTTGGCGGCACGGCCTCCGCTGCACCATTTGTGGCCTCGGCTCTGGAGGGTGCTTCGGACTTCACTGTCTTTTTGTTGCGTAAACCTTCGTCAATTGCAGTAACAACATCAAAAGTGAAGCATTGAATCCCAGATGCAGATCATGTATTTTCGAAAAACAAAAGACCTGTATTTTTGTTTTTGTATACATTGTCGAGGTTCGTGGAAGAGCAAGTACTAATATACTGAATGGATCAGGATGCTTTGTATGCATAATCGAGGCTCATGGAAGAGCTAGTACGAGTACACTGAATGGATCAGAATGCACCAGGACAAAAGGAACAGCAGAGAGCAAGGGTAAACACCAACCACAGAGCCGAAGGCCAAGACAGAGGGAGGTGGACAAACAATGGGTGTGGGGAAGAAAGATGTGAGGCAGGGTAGCCAGCCGAGAGGGGAGAGCAGTTATTTTTCATGATATACAGTATGTTGTTTTTGGTCATAGGGGAGAGTTTCTCCAGCTACTTTTTGTAACCACAAGGTGCTCAGTGTGTTGGCCGCACATGTACACCATTCATTGTTTTGGTACATTCGGTTTAACTAGCGGAACATCTGTCCTCCACAACGAGAAGTGCCAAAAAAAAAAACAGCAGAATAAAATTATATAGATTAGATCCTCAAACAATGAGAATGGATGTGAATGATCAAAAATAGGACAAGGAGATAAATTATTGCAATTTCAACAAAAACAGCCTTCAACTACTGGTAGGCCTCCAACAATCTTGTTGATTGTTTTTGTTTTTGTATACAGGTGATGTGATGGCCATCACCCTGGCCAAATTACAAATTCCTGCCCTGACTTCCTGAGTTAAAGTGACCAGCATTGTAGTCTAGTAACTGCTTCGACAGCACTGACGCTCTGCATCGGGCATGGTACATAATGATGACAATGACTCATTGGAATACGTGTAGGTGCACGTTTACCATCCTTCAAAAGTGTCAAGAGCTACGTTTCATGTTTCTTGGATCATGATGACAATATGGCAAGTGCTTGACAGCAAACCCACATAATGGAAGGAAACAGCTGTTTGTACATGAATAGAATCCCAGTGGGGGATGAACCGATGCATTATTCTTCACCTTCACGCTCTATATTTTAGGGTTTTAGCACTAAGTATCTGCACATTTTATGTTCACATGCTTTAATATTGCTGTTGAAAGCCTGCGTGATGAAACCGGGAATTCATGGAAGTATGAATCAGCGTGGGAAAACGTAAAAAAAATATTCGAAGAGCGATAATTGCTTTGCAATGCGTGTCTCCTACCGTTCCCCATGAATGTTCGGGAGATAAAAAATTTGTTTGTGTTTAACGCACGCTTGAGCTGATACCGGAACAAAAACGAAGAACAGGAAACCCTATAAACCGACTGTGTTTGAGTCTATTCAGCAAAATAAAAGGAAAAAGT
>NC_140969.1:72000208-72007708 GCF_056783735.1 Eptatretus burgeri
TTTTTGCGCTGAGACTAGGAAGTTAGTCTGAGTCCTCGGCTGTGTCCGTGCATCTAGATTGAAGAATCCATGCAGTAAAGCTTAACTTAGTCCTGGTATGGACTCCAGTCGCAGCCGAGTTTACTCCCGGTCCCGGCTTCCAGGCCCAGAAGCTCGAAATCCAAATTGATAACCCTGTTCTTTTCAGCTGGATTTGACCGACCATCTCTGACACATCATTCCTTACTCCATTACCTCATTACTTACCTTTTGGACGCCATAGTTGATGTGTCAAACCCTTGTCACATTCTCCAAACCAGTCCTGTACTACAGCGGCCCTCTTAATGGTGACATTGACAACGTTTAAAAAAAATTAAACCAGAATTACATGTGTTTGTGATCGGCACTGAAGTGTGAACTTGTCTCACAACCATTCAAAAAACGCTTCCCAGAAAATGAAACAATACAGGTATTGTACTTTATGACTATACACGCATCAAAGAGGAAATGTACCTTAAAAGCACTACATTGTGATACTTCCTTGTTTTACTTGATGAGTGAATGAACAACTATTTTGTGACTCAGACCTATTGAAAACGTTTGATATTCTATTCTTGTAAACGATCTCTGAAAATACAGGATTCCGAAAGAAAATTTGGACAATATTTCCTCTCCCACCACATTCTCATCAAATGCACCGATGATGAACAGGATGTTCTTTCTATGTGGCCTTAGCGGCTCTCTATTTATTGCGTCTGCAAAATTGGTGCAATTTTTATCCCATCCTGAGTGCTCCATAAATACCCCCTTTCTGACCCACTCTGCACCCACTTCTTTCTTCTATTAGGTATTTATTTAATTTTACGTTTTCTCATGCTCTCATAGAAAAGCCGTCACCCACATGAATCACGCACTCACGTGTACACAGAGATGAGAAGCCACAGGACTTGACATCAGACAAACACGGCCGTTGACCTTCGTTGAAGTTGCTTTTTGGAACACTCTGGGTGCTGGCCGGCTATTCTAATGGCGATGCTTTTCTCGCCGTAGTCAGTGGGACACTCTTAGGGTCAAATTTCCCTCCCAAAGGGATGCCAACCCACAGGATTTATCTGTGTTCTATCCTCTAAATGCTGAGCATCAAACGAGGAAGCAGAATGTACCATTTGTAATGTCTTTGGTATGACCTGACTAGGGTCGGAATCGAACCGCCGACCTCCCAGACTCATAGTGGACACTCTAACCACAATACCACTGAGTTATATTTCCTTTCAACCACTTGCTGTTTTCCCCTCGTTTCCCCCACCATCTCCTCTCCACTCTCACCACGAGCATACCATCTCCCTTTTATCAAACGTATTTTGTTTCACAACTTTCTCTCCCTTTCTCTTACTTCCACCACGTGTACATAATATGTAGATGGCCTTTTAGCATATTTCGAAGGACACGACCCACGGAGGTCTCGGACTTTCAGGATGTGGAGCGGCAACAGCCCGAAAGCTGTATCTGGTATTAACTCACCGTATCTTCCAAAGTTATTTTATTCCTTCAAAATCCTCTCTGATACGCACACATGTCTCTGCTCCCAAAACAGGTTTGTAAAAGGAATACTACCTTCCACACTACCTTTTGAAAATAGTGGGTCGTTGAGCTGGTATCTTGTCCAAATCCCAAATTCCGTATGTACCCCGAGTGGCTATGGCGGTGAGCGATTACGTAACTGGCTTAACTGTATCCCAAGTCCCTGGCATATTGGGTGGGTGAGGGTTGATGCAACGAGCAGACGGATGTGTAATTGAATTTTGTTCAGATCTGCCTTTGCAAAGTAATAATAGCATCCATGATTCTTGCAATTTTATAACACAAATGGGCCCGTTGGTCCATTTGACCAAATTTTCATTCGTCTTCATGGCCTTGTAGCATCACTGCTTGGCTTACTGCTTGAGCATTAGCTTGCCTTTCACCAAGCACAGATGTGCTTGGACTTGGGCAGGGATTATACGTTCATTAATATTATTATTATTATTATTGCCAAATTATACTTCTTTTACTATTGTAAATATTATTAGTATTAATTAATATATGCTTTGTTACAATGTGATCATTGTTTTTGTTGTTATTATTTTTTGTAATTAGAATTCCTTGCCGTGGATGAACCAATTAAGCAGCACCGACAAACTGCACTGGAACATGGCATGCGTTTAAATCATGGCAATTCTTTCAGATTGTTTGTAGTCGATAAAGGCCTAAGTCACATTTGCCACGGCGGCCGTGGGGTCTTCAAAATCTATGGCCACTAGCAATTATACGGTGGCCGCAGTATTTCCACGGTCACACAATGTAGCAGTCACATATGTTTTTATATTTCGGGGAGCTGCACGGCGTATTTATAAATTGTGGAGACCGAAAACGTGGGGTTGCCGTACGGTCTTTTATTTGATGTCGCATGGTGACCTTAGGGCGTTCCTGCGGCGGCCATAGAATTTTCAAGGCAGACGCAAGGTGCCCGCAAGGTGCCCGCAAGGCGACCGCAGGGGGGCCCGAAGGCGAACGTGCAGCCAGACGGACGGTAACGAGTGGGTTATTTTTTGTTGTTTTTACCAGTTTTTTTTTTTCGGCTTGTCGAATTGCTACGGCTAACGTAGAAATGAAAAAAGTGGCCGCCATATCCTCGCCGTAGAGCAAATGTGACTTAGGCCTTAGGTCTTAGAAATTGTGGAGACCGAAAACGTGGGGTTGCCGTACAGTCTTTGATTTGATGTCACACGGTGACCTTAAGGGGGCCCTGCGGCGGCCATAGAATTTTCAAGGCAGATGCAAGGTAGCCTTAAGGTGCCTGCAAGGGGACCGCAGGGGGGCCCTAAGGCGAACGTGCGGCCAGACAGATGGTAACGAGTGGGTTAATTTATTATTATTATTTTTACCAGTTTTTTTTGTTTAGGATTGTTGAATTGCTACGGCAAACGTATAAATGAAAAAAGTTATAACTCCGCGTTATAATTCCATGGCGACCTTACGGCCTGTAAAAGATAGCCAAACGGCGTAGGGCCACCCTGAGGCCACCGCAGAAACTCTGCGGCCACCGCACGTTTCTGTCAATTCAGAGGGCGTACGGCCACCGTATCCTCGCCGTAGAGCAAATGTGACTTAGGCCTAACCTGATCAACTCAGGAGATCATGACGATCATTTCAATGTATCACACTCCACATCAAAAGCTCTACAAGTTCAGTAGAGCTCTACAAAAAGATACCACACACACACACACACACACACACACACACACACACACACACACACACACACACACACACACACACACACACACACACACACACACACACACACACCTCGTCCATTTATAGTAGATACATTCTTAGAATGGCCATGTTCTCAATTCGGAAGCAGTAACCATGACAGATCATTTTCACTACCTTTTGCACAAATATATAGATGATGAGGCGTGTTGTGTTCAGGTAGCTGTTTTCAAACAGGCAGAGAGTAGCTCTTTCGGTGGTTATTTGTCAGAGGCAGCGATGCTGTTGTTTTGATTATCTCCATGTAAGCTTTACAACAAATGTCAAAAAAGTGGTGAAATCCTCTGCGGAGCTTGAGGAGCTATCTTAACAAGCAACGGCTGTTGGTTTCACGAAAACACTCGAATCTCTAAACCGCGTGCTTTGTCAACACTTGAGTTCATGTGATCACCATATTTGTGAGAAGCAGACTCTTTCAGGCTTGGGACCTTTCTCTGGGGTGGGACTCAAAGCCTCTATGTACCAATGAATGGTGCTGTCTGTTCATTGCTGACCTTTACGGTGCACGACTGCTTGAATGCGCCCTCATGTCAGAGCCGATTGTCTGCTGATGATTATTTTTCGATCTGTGCTTTGAACGATACACAAATCTATTTCAAGGACAAGCTTTTGACAATTACATTATTTTATTTTATTCGATTCTCGACCCCAGTAGAATCCGTCGGATCGGTGCTTCGCAGGCGGAGGTGTTGCATCACGAGGTGCGGAGTGCCTCGGATGGACATTAAGCTGGGTTTTATCATCTATTCACATCAGTCGGTGAATGATAAAGATCCCGTGATGTATTTGGAAGAAGTGTTTGAGAGTTATCACCGGTGCCTTGAAACAAAGTACATGTTCCTGCCCCGACTACCCACGGGAAGGCAAAGGCAAACCACCCGGTTCAATGCATTCCATGAAACTGCTTTGGCTTCACGGAACCTGTGTTTAGTCAGAACACCAGGAGATTCATTGTTTTTGTTGTTGTTGTTTTAGCTCCATAATGAGAATGTGTAAGGTCTTGTCTTATCCAATATGGTGATGTAGTTGAGAAATTCCCAATAACTTTACCATGCTGTCTTACAAGTTATTTTTGTTGTCAAAAGTTGACTGTTCTTCTCCACTCTCTTCCATGAGCTTAGATTTTGTCCACAAAGAAGCTGTTATTTATTGTGTAGCCTGAAATATCAGGGACATTTCAGGCCTTCGAGTCAGGAATACAATCAAGTTGCACACACAACAAACTTTCAATACAAAGCGCCAGTTGCTACCAGTTGTAAACGTGACGCATAACAAAATTATGTTCAGGTCAATGCACTCGGCCAAACTTCCCAAAGGGAACTGTGTGCATGTTATGTTTGCAAAATAGCAGATTTTTTGATTTCCCAACCTCTCCAATGTATCCCTTGTACAAACCCCTGTACTTCCCCCCCCTATCCGCCTGCCGCCCCCTCCGTCATACTATCCTCTCCCCATCTCATTTCCCTTCGCTCCCCTCTTCTTCCTTCTTCACAACCTCTTTACTCTGCCTTTTCTCCCTCAACCTTGCTCGCTTCCTTCCTTTTCTCAAATCATGAGAATCAAAAGCTTCCTCAAATCAAAGCTTCCTCCTTCCGTTTCTTTTCTCCCTTTTTACCTGATTTACCCTCTCCCTCCCTCTCCCCTGTTCCACCTGAAAGCTTCATCAATAATTTATGTCACCAAAATTCATTGGTGGTTTTATATGTGTCGATTGTGATCAAACACCAAACTGGTGACCTTGGCCTTCTTTTAACATTTGGCCGAATGGTACAATGGCGTGATGAGGGGAAGAAAAGCAAGCCACACTGGGGCGTCCGCCGTCACGCACCACTTTCCTTGGATCTCTTGTTTACTCCTCGTGGCCTTGTGAAAATGTCCGCCCTGAGTTGGTCGTTGTGTCAGAAGGAAAGCTCCCTTTCTGTATTCCTTTCTCAAACCGGTCTGTCCGTCTGTCTGTTCGAACTGTTTTCGGAACGTTCTTCCCTTCCTCCTGTTTTTTTTTGTACACGGCATCTTATAAAAGTGAAAGTTTTAAATATCGACAATCGTTAAAAAAAAAAAATCTAAAAATTGTCAGTCCCTTTCATGATGAGACAAAAGGTTCTGATTATATTATATCATAATTATAATTAATTTTTTTTTTTCCAAGTCATTTTGACTGATGAAAATGTCTCGGCGAGAGTGAACAACAATGTGTGTTCATAGTGGAAGAATATCTCAAGAATAACTCTGCTGTCATCGTTTCAAGACATCTTGGAAACAAATTTTCTGACTCCAAACACTTTATTGAGTTTCTCTTTCCAATGATGATGATCTCATGATTATGGGGGCATTGCCAACATTTAAAAACAGTGTAATGATTTTCTGGGACACACGGTAGTGTATCCATGCGTTTATTCTCGCAGCCTTAGTGTGACGCTTTTGTGCACAACTCTTCAGGAATAATCGATCAGTTTGTACATTCGATTAATCGGTGTTAATCAGGGAGTTTATGTGTGAGTGTGTGAGTCCGCCTCACAGATATACTTTAAGATGAATCGTCCGTTCTCAGATCGACCGCAGTCTATTTACTGTACCCCAGCGAGGCTCCGCTTCGTTCGGTGCTCTGTCTTTGTTGTGGTTTGGATTTCTTGAAACACTTTTCTGCCGTTTCGTCTGCCGCCACGAACTACTTATTGGGTCTTCCTTACTTCTCCCTTGATTTGAATTGCTAGCATTTATCCCGTGATGACGACGGTTGCAAAGCGACACTTGTTTTGAATGAATCATCAACTGACTTTGTTATTTTATTGTATTTGATTAAAAACCAAAAAGTTGTGCCTTTGCCATTTCGTAGTTACGCGCCATCACGTTGAATTGAGAAATAAGTGAAAATGCGGATAGCGGGTATTGGTGAGGTTTCGTCAAAATACGAACCTTGACACGGATCAATATTGAGCATTGCCTACTATCCCATCGAGTGTTACCCACATCAATGTGGGATCTCATTTCTTTCCACCCGTGGTTTCTGGTCTCGTCTCCTTGGCCTCCTTACACCCTTTACTACGGGCCAGGGACTTGTGGCAGCGACGCCAGCTGCGTCCTTGTTGGCACTGCCGGGCTAGCTAATAATAGCATTGCTGTTGGTGATTGCTGAGCAAAGTTTGCAGAGAAACGGTTTGTTTGTTCAGGGCCAGTGCGAGATTACACCCTGAAACGATGTGTGTTCTCGTGAAAGCACAGCGAGCCAGAGTTATAAAACTGTTAAAAATAATAATACAGCGTTTCACTGAGGGCTGTTATAATAAGTTGAACACACTGCTTGTACATTATGTTGGGAACGACGTCTTTTAATTATATCAATTTAAGGACCCATACAATTTCATGGTGTTTATTTATTTATTTTGATATTTGTTTTGCACTCCATTGCTTGCCTTCTAAACTTCAGGTCAGGTAGGTCAGGTTGCCGCGCTGTTCTGGCTGTTCTGGCACGTGCTCCCATACCTTCTAAACTTGGGCGTTCGAAACTCAAAGCCAGAGCGTTATCTCACGGTATCTTACTCCACCATGAAGCTATATTTTACCATTTTCCTGGCAAAATGGAGTTTTCTTCTCTGTATAGGGTTCATCTCTGGAAATTTCTTAAGTTTGTGTTAACCTCCAGAACCCGGGGAATGTGCTGAAACTCCGGCCTTACATTCATTTCACTTAAATTCACTTAAATCCTTCCAAATTTCAATGAACCCAAAGGAACTGTAGGTACCCTGTTGCCTTTGCTTTGGAATCATGGGGGACAGGTTTTGTGCTAACTTTAGAAATTCCATCGCTATTCAAAGAAAACATCAACCTCTGCAATTGTATTGCTTCAGGCCTGCGATGTGCACGATTGCGCGACCGACTATGTATCGTAAGTGTTAAGCATGTTCTTGGCTTGAAGACAGCTTTGTAGGGATAATAAACAGGGCATAAAAATATTTCAGCTGAGTTACACCTACTGGAGGCCAGGAGCATGTACCGACCTGCCCGGCTCACGATGTAAAAGGTTCTCTTGTATTGCACACATTATAATTTGCTGCTGTGTTTTTCATTCAGTGGCGTTGTGGACAATCGTTTTTTTTTTTATCCCCACCACCGAAGGTGAAGGAAGTTATGTTTTCATCCCTTTCTGTTTGTTATCTTGCCAAAACAAAGTTTTTGCAAGATATGTTAGTCAGCTTGTATGTTTTT
>NC_140969.1:72012708-72020208 GCF_056783735.1 Eptatretus burgeri
AATTTGGCGAGCAACCCTATCCCACGCGGGGGCCGATTGGCTCGATCGCGGTGAGACCGAAAGGTCCACCCGTGACTGGTTCCCGGCGTTAGTCCGAGAGGGTCACGACTGGATTGTCCGTCCGGTGGGCGACGTGCCGCGATTCGAGTTACGTGACCGTTCGCACGCCGGCGGGCGCGAATCCGCAACAATATTATATATATATATATATATATATATATATATATATATATATATATATATATATATATATATATATATATATATATATATATATATATATATATGTATATATATATACATATGTATGTATGTATATATATATATATATGTATGTATGTATATATATATATATATGTATGTATATATATATATGTATATATATATATATATATGTATATATATATATGTATATATATATGTATGTATATATATATATATATGTATATATATATATATATATATATATATATATATGTATATATATATTTATATATACATATACATATATATACATACATATATATATATATATATATACATATACATATATATATACATATATATATGTATGTATATGTATGTATATATATGTATGTATATATATGTATATATATGTATATATATGTATATATATATATATATATATATATATATATATATCACGATATGTTCTCGTGGATCAGGCATTGCGTTCTACCAAGTGGACTTCTGGTTTAGGTTGCCCTTTATGGTTTTAACTTCTCATTGTTACGTTTTCATTCTTTGGTTTTAAAATGTCTGCGAACTTATAATCGACTGAAACATTTTCATGAATCAGGAGAAATCCGTTTGTAATTCTTTTGGCAAAACACGGCGTGTAAACGCACTGTTGTAGATTTGCTTGTTTTCGATCAGTGTCACAGTCAGGTAAAGTGTTGTTAAGGCTTATTAGTAGCTTTGCAATGGAAGGGTACACTGCACATAGTCATTCACACATGTAATGATGGTGTTATGAGATCATGGGTTGAGTCGACTGTCGGCTGTCGGAATCGAGGACGTATATTAGGCGTTATATATTTTTTTGAAAAAAAAATGGATAATGGTGTGTGTGTGTTGTTGTTATCTCCATATGCGGGTGTGGGTTTCAGAAGGTAGAACGAAGTCCTCCCAGGTCTCGAAGTATCTACCTCCGTTTTGTTAAGGGATCTCGATTCATGGGCTAAGTTGTGAAGTTTTCTGTTCTCAAAGTTTTGTTCTGAGGACTCTCTTCAGGATCGTCACTGAGCCCCCGGACAGCTTCCAACTGTAGTTTGTTTGAAGTAATATTCCCAGGGACGGTCTTTAAGATCTCTGTGAGGTTCTTTTTTTTTTAATCATTACTGTTGCGTCAACTATCACTTGTACAATGTCGACGCTCGTCAGCTTCCAGGATCTTTTAACTTAATTTCAGGACAAGTGCTCTGATACCTGAAAATCACAAGGTTCTTGTTTGCAATTCATTTGTATATTGCGCCGGGGAAGTAGGCGAGCTATCGCCGGCACAATGGCCGAATTCCATATTCCTGCCCAAACTACTCAGTCGAGCGTCAGGCCCAACCAGCCGGTTCGTGAATGACTTGGGCCCAAATCTTCTCCCGGCCAACATCACAAGAATGTTGGAATAATTGGGGCCGTTAAAGAGGAGGGAGAAGAATATTGTGGGGGAGTAAATCGGGGGGTAGGGGGGCAGTACATTGCAATTAAAAATCACCGAGTATTCTTTTTATAAATAACCATTTATTCGGACACCTTACTTCCTGATGGTGTTTGAAATGAAAATGTGTGATACTTGGAAGTATTCACTTCGTATGGCTGATGTATTTTCCCCACCTTGTGGTTGTGTCATTCCAGGAGCCGGTGAATCTGGAAAGAGTACGATTGTGAAACAGATGAAGTAAGTTGCCATTTTATGCTTTTATTTTCTGCTCAGAATGTCTTTTTTTTTAACTGCGGTTCATGGAAGAGTTGTCATAGACATAAATCACACACACACACACACACACACACACACACACACACACACACACACACACACACACACACACACACACACACACACACACACACACACACACACGACAACACAGGACCTGACCTCAAATGAAGACCGCATCGAATTTGGGGGAAGTCATTTCCTGGAACACACTGGTTGCAGTAAGGTGGAGTTTTTACCTTGTTAACCAGTGGGTCATTTTTAGAGAGAAATGTCCCCTTCCTCCCTCCATGGGACGCCAACCTATGAGGTTAGTCTGTGCTGTATCCTCTAAATGCTTAGCGTCATGCAAGGAAGCAGCACGTACCGTGTTGAGTCGACGGTATTCCTCAGCCCGGGTCGGAGTCGAACCACCGGCATCCGGGACTCGGAGCGGACTCTCCAACCAAAATGCCACCGAGTCTGGTGTCACTCGTCTCTTTTCGTTCATTTAACCTCTGCAACTCGAGGAATACTGCGTAATTATTTCACAAAGTATGATTGTGATTAATTAATTTGTCATCGATGAGTCGTATTTATTTTTGTTTCGGTTCGAAAGTGTCGTCGACTTCCACAACCAACTCCAGGTAATCAATAAACTCCTCTCAAGATGCACAGGTTTCATTTTTCGTCAAGATGACTGCAGCGTCCCCAGAATCCACCACTGTATTTCCTTTCCTCAATTCCATGGACGAATGACATCATGACTCGCAAACAATTCAAGCAGGAACTTAATTTGATTAACAGTGATTTTCCTCTTTCAACATCAGAACTGCCCTTTTTATTCACATGAAAGTTTGTTAACTGTTTGGATGTTTTGATCACAGCGAACATAACTGGTTGGACAAACCTGGTTTATGATTAAAACTCCCGTCGTGCAGCCTCCTGACATATTGTTTGCATTATTCATTGTCTTTTTGTCTTTTCTTTTATTTCTTCCTCGTGTCGTCTTTCCTGTCTCCTCTTTGGGTCTATTTTTTTTGGCCATCACATTCATCTTTTGGTGTTTGTTCTCTTCCATGAACGTTCACACCTGTATTGATTAAAAAAAAAATGTTGCAATCAATTTGTTCTTTGGATTCTGAACAAAAAACAAGTTTCAGTGTTTTGATCTTTGAACTGAAATAAAATAAAATAAAAATTTAGCTGATTGACCTTTGTCATGCCTTGGTTGGTGTTGTGAGACCTGTGATACTGCCACCTAATGGTCATTGCCATTTTCTACGTGAATGTATTTATACAGTAGTTTGCCCACTTTATCTTCATCTTCATCCTCTAATGCGCCTTCTTATTCTTACCCTCGTCATTATTTCCTCTTCTATCCTCCCTTGTTGGAAATATTGTCATTGAGGTATCACCCATCATGGGATAGACTATTATTATTACAATTATTTTTTGGGAATTGCAACCTCCTGGATAATCTACACATGGACATTGCTGGACCAATGAAAGAAAGGACAACCATGGACAGATTGGAAATATAACAAGAATAATTTATTTACAATAAGCAATAGGAGAGACAGGAACTCAAAGGCTTTACTGGCGTCATAGGGCAACCGGGGCAGGAAAAGGGGAAATGCAATGAAAAGCAATCAAGATGTGTATTTAGAGAAAGGGAAAGAAAATGCACAAGTTGCAGACTTAGCTTATCCGATACCTTACCTACCAGATAACAAAACAGGGTACCCATCAGACCACAAACACATGGGGAGACAATTTGGAGGGGCAGGGTAGCCTCAGCCTACCGGTACGTACATAGCCGTCACCCTCCCCCGCTTGATACTGTAATATGGAATGGCCCCGTCATTGCTCTCCACAACCAAGGGTCCACGAGTTCTGTCGGGAGCTCGGACCAAAGACCCCAGGACCAGGGAAGAAGCGAGGGTGACGCAGAGCGTCTGGGACCAGGGCAGGAACGAGTGCGACAACCAGGACCAAGAGAGAGCCAGTGCAACAACCAGGACCGAGAGAGCGATACAAGTGCTGAGTGCAGCTTTATAGCCCCTGGGGCAGGCGGGGCCAAAGAGCCACATGTCAGATCTTCTGAGGCGGCCTGGGAGCAGCCATTGGGCCATGCCATATCTTATGAGCTGGCCCCATGCTAGCCATTGGAGGATTCCCCCGCAGCCACCCCCCCCCCACCAATTCTGCTGCCTGCCCAGATAGTCACTCATTTGGTCCTTCCGGCTGTCGCCCAGAGTGGAGCTCTGCACTTAAAATGGGGAAATCGCCTTTTACTCCCATGCACCTGGGACGAACCCCACACATCCAAAAATGTCCATGGCACAAAGCCGGGGAATGGATCAATCATTTCAGGGAGGCTGGGTCGTGTTTAGGTGGAGTGGAATGAACAGGGATTAGGAAAACGAAATACAGGTCAGGGGTAGACTGTAATAAATTACATTACAGGGTAGATGTCCATACACACGAACAGACAAGCAAGGACTTTCTGGGGCTTTAAACAACACAGGGGAATTTGGCATGCGTTCCAGAATGCTGGTGTTATTCGCACACGTTGAACAGCCATGGCAGTAAAACACGCACACCCTTTGTAATGATGTCAGTTGTGGTACACGCCATCACGCGCTGATGTCGCTATGATCCCACCGGGTTTAGAGGAGGCGCTAGCTACCCAACCAAATGCATTTAATTACATAATAACCCCCATAGGAAAGGCGATATTCTTAATGTTCATTACAGAAACTAGCAGAGTACCCCCACCCCCACCCCCGACGGGTGATCTTGTTTCAACCATGGAACACGTTCTTCTGATGTACACCTTTATTTGGACGGTGTATAGGCAAGTAACAACTCTGCAAAACCAAAATAAATCCGGGTTACGTGCATGAAGCAAAAACATACCTTCTACCTATAATTCAAAACACCTCATTGTACTGGAAAACGTGGGAACAGGAATACTGCACTGTAAATGCTGGAGACTTGTAATACCCTCTCCCACCTGTATAGCACCGCGACAAGGTACACATTTACATAGAGAATTTGTGTCCCCCCCAAGACCACCAGCGAAGATTACAAAAAACACCCTACACATTAATTGGGGTCATGCTGATGCTCTTTAGCAAGTCTGGATGGAATTGGCCCAAAACTGTAGGAGTAGCATGACAAACAAACAAACCCACAAACAAGCACCAGTCCGTGAATTACAGTAAGGATAACTATTCCAAGAGTCTACGTGCTGTGTGTGTTTCAATTCCGGCATACGGTTTATAAAACCGCGACTAAACACAAGTCTGGAGACGGCGATGGTTCACCAGCAATGTACACGGTTCGCCTTCTTAACTTTTTGACCTTCGAGGGGACGCCACGGGCAAACTGGCGGGAATCGGGAAAAACTTAAATGATAAAAGTTGTGGTACTCGAAGAGCACTACTTGGATATCAACTTTTATTCAAAACAGTTGAAAACCCGAGGAGCTCGATGCCCAATTTATTGATTTTTTTGACATTTTTAAGTTCGTGACCTTGTGACCTTGACCTTGGGACGAAAATGAAAAATCGAGCTCCATGCGGCTATGCAGGTGCCATTGGGCTAACTAAATACCGAAACCCCTGCCAGATTCGACAAACCCCCTCGGAGAAGATGTAACCCCACTCCCTCCCCCCCACCCACCCCAATGTACTTTCTTAACAATCCCCTTGAGGAAGTTCATTCTTTGAAACTCTTGGGTCTCACTATCAGCCATGATCTTTCTGATCTTAATTGAGCAAAACACAGTTACAAATTGGCCTCCAAAGCCAGCTGTCAATTGGGCATCCTCCGTCATACAGGGTCCTTCCTTGGCACACCTGAACTCCTATCCACCTACAAGGCTTTAATCCGCAGCTTGATGGAGTAATGCTCTCCCTTCAGGGCTGGCTCACCTGCTCCACATCTTGCTCAACTTGACACCATGGATACCAAGGCCTACAAGAGATCATTGGAATCTTCCGAGCTGCTCAGTGGTCTCTTTCTTCTACCGCCTCTTTTCTGGTCTTGCACCTTATACTCTTTCCATGCTTTGTTTCCCACCCCCACCCCCCAGGTTTTTGCAGGGCTCACATGGTCCACCATCAACTCCCTTCTGGTTAAACTACCTAAATCTAGGATCACTGCTCACCTCCACTCATTTGCTCCTTTTTTCCCCCCACCTGTGGAATGAACTTCCACATCCTCTTCAATCTCATTCTTCCCTTCAGCTCTTCAAGACGGCTATGTTACTTTTTCGTGAACATGTTTGAGCCGGATTAGTACCTGACCTCAGTCTTTTGGTGTCATTCCGGTTTCCTTTGATCCCAGGCAATAATACACAATGATAAATGAGCTGCCACCTTGACGGATCACACAGCCTGAGCATCCACTGCAAAAAAGCCTTTCTATCTTAAAGGCAAATAATTGGTGGGAATGTCAACAATATTTACAGCAAATCCTTCCACATTTCCAACTTTCCCTCGTTTTCCATCAAATGTTCAATCGCACAAGCACTCACCCCGTGAGCTCGAGGGATTAGCATCATTCAAATTGCAGATAATTCGTGTAATTAGACAAAATGGTGATTCACCACTATGACTAATTTCCATATGATCCGGCAAGTCTTGGGAATAATAAGTGATTATTTGGACACTTCTCTGAATTCCTCCTTTGCTTCCAGAGACTATCTTGGATTAAACATTTACTTTTGCGGTGAAGCCGTCATGACCTTTGACCAAATACATCTTTGTCCATAAAATGAATCGGCAGAAAACTTAGAATTGCACAATCTTCCTAGTGTGTGTGTGTGTGTGTGTGTGTGTGTGTGTGTGTGTGTGTGTGTGTGTGTGTGTGTGTGTGTGTGTGTGTGTGTGTGTGTGTGTGTGTGTGTGTGTGTGTGTGTGCGCACGGGCGTGTAGCTCAAATCTGTGTATATTTATGTATTTATATTTGTAACGTGTTGTGTCGTTGGTTGTTATCTCCATAATTCGGCTTCCAGAAGGTGGAACTGACCTCTCCCAGGACTCGACGTATCCACCACCTTCGTTTCGGTGAAGGATCGTGATTCATGGGCTAAATTATGAAGTTGTGTTCCGAGGGCTCTTTTCAGGATCATCACTGAGCCCCGAACAACCTCGAACTGTAGTTTGTTTAGTGGTAATGTTTCCCAGGATTGGTTTGTTGGATCTTTGTGAGGTTCTTCTGTATCATTCTGTTGTTTTCATTATCACTGGGACAATTTTGTTGTTCTTCAGCTTCCAAGATCTTTTCACTTTATTATTGCGATCTTGACATTTGATCATTTTCATGATTTCCGTGTTGCTTAGACCAAAATCACTGGGTACTAAAACCTCAGTTAGCAACTCCTTATTTTCCTTTTTGTATCTGAGTACTATGTCCGGTCGCAGTGCTTTGTTTTCTGTGTTCACGCTCTATGGGATCATCAGGTCATATGGGAGCATCATGTCCTTGTTTTCAATGATTGCTTTTGGTTCGTGTTTCCTTCATGTTCATTTTTAAATTTCATTTTGTTCATGTTC